>NW_022589742.1:15814875-16107088 GCF_004348235.1 Phoca vitulina
GAAGGCAGACGCTTAACGACTGAGCCACCCACGCACCCCTGAACATTTTTTTTTAGAATGCTTTAACTTTTTATTATTACAAACAGTGTTGTGATGAACACTATTCCACTTATGTGGCTATCTACAAAGGACGAAATTGTAGATGTAGAATATTCACATTTTAAAACTTATTACCTATCTTGCCAAATTGCCCTTTAGAAAGAGTGTACTAACTTATCCATGTCAGTTTATAAGATCTTCCTATTTCACCACATATTCGCCAAAACTGAATATTTTTTTACTTTTTTTTCTTTTCAAATTTTTATTTAAATTCTAATTGATTAATATATAGTGTAATACTGGTTTCAGGAGTAGAATTTAGTGATTTATCAATTACATATAATAAATGATTAATTATAGTTAAAAATTTTAGGTATACAAAAATCCTGATGAAAGATATTGATGTGTTAAACTCTGCTGGCAAGATGGACAAGATGCGACTCTTAAACATTCTGATGCAGCTTCGAAAGTGTTGTAATCATCCTTACTTGTTTGATGGTGCTGAACCTGGTCCACCTTATACCACTGATGAGCACATTGTCAGCAACAGTGGTAAAATGGTAGTTCTTGATAAACTGTTGGCCAAACTCAAAGAACAGGGTGAGTTACAAATCTATACATTAACATGAAATGACTTTATATTAGTGACTTGTGTATGAATAACATTTTGCATATTTACCCATCATTTATTCATTCACTCATTCAGCAAACATTGTTGAGTACTTATTATCTGCCAGGAATTGTCCTTTGGGCTGGGTATTACAAAGATGCATAAGACAACAGTCTTTGCCTTGGACAAACAATGTAGTGAGGAGGAACAGTTGCAATTCATTGTGATAAGTGCCACATGTTGAGAAACAGTTGGGGAAATCTTCACAAAGGCGACATTTGAAGTGAGCCCTGGAGAATGTCTAGAAGTAAATCATGGGAAAAAGGAGGGGGAAGCATTTTACAGGGCAATGAAACTGAAGTATGAAAAAAAGGGAATGCAGAGCTTACAGTATTTGGGGTAGAGTGGCAGTTGAGGAATCTGAAAAGATGGATGGGGCCAGATTATGAAAGTCCTTTTAAACATGCTAAAGAAGTTTGGACTATTTGGAAGGCAGGGAGGGAGGTGTGTCATAGAAGATTTTGCTGTGTCAGCTGACATGATCAGACTTGTATGTTTGGAGGAGAACCTTTGAAGCAGTACGGGGGTTCTACTGAGGATGAGAGATGAGAAACAGGAGACTAGTTGGGAGACTATTGCAGTAGTCTAGTGAAAGGTTGTGTGGACCGATCACTCATCCTCAGGACAGAGAAAAGGCAGAATTTAAATCATCTCAATATGTGTGGAGGGTTTTGAAATCCTTAAACATGCATAACTCAGCAATGCATAATTCTGTATAGCATTCCTCGAAGGTGTATGTGTGTGTGTGTTTCATGAAGTGTTCCACTATATATTTATGTTACATGTGATGTTTACTTATATTTTTGTAACTTTCAAATTAGTTTTACACAAGTTGAATAACTTGCTTTTTTGGGGGAAATGTTTTAGGTTCAAGGGTTCTCATTTTTAGCCAGATGACTCGCTTGCTGGACATTTTGGAGGATTATTGTATGTGGCGTGGTTATGAGTATTGTCGACTGGATGGACAAACCCCACACGAAGAAAGAGAGGTGAGGAAAAGAAAGTAAAACAAAACTTTAAAAATCAGAGTTCAATTAAGCCATGTTTTTCATCATTAGGTAGTTTTGAACTTTGGCCTTTTTTTAAATAGCTAGGTGTGTTGAATTTTCACTAACACCTCTCTGTCTCTCTGAGATCTTCAATTTGGCTTGCATTATACTGACTCTTTACAAAGCATCCTTTTCAAGGTCTTCAAAGACATCCTCACTTATCTAAAGGATACTACACCATTACACCCTTACCTCCTCTAACCACTGCTCTGACCTTCTAATTACTGTTTCTCATCCTACTCTTTAATCTCTGATTCTGCCATTTTCTTTTCTTGATTTGCTTCCTGCAGTAGACCCTCGCCATTTGTGGAGTTTAACAGTTGAGATTTTTCCAGTTTATGAGTAATCCTAAAGACTCATGAAACAGTAATTTGTAAAGAAAATAATCTCAGTGTTAGATTTTTGTAAAACTGAAATTGGACAACATAGGTCTAGGTGCTTATCATGCATTTGGATCTTGGAATACCGTAAGGCTGGTGTATAGGAATGAGTTACTGAGCTAGTGAGGAAACCTACCTAGCAGCCAGTGTCTTTCTCAAATTTAGGAATTCTTACAGATCTTTAGATTATCCCTCATGAATGTCATGGGTCTAATGTATTTTAAACCCTTTAAATACTTTTTTGGGGGGAGGGCTTTGCTAATTTATCTTCACTTTTCTGTGGTCCTTCAAGGCTCTGTCTTTGGTCTCTCTTTTAAGTCTATCCTCAAGCTCTGGGCAAAGATTGTGATTTCATGGTATAGTGGAAAATGCATTGAACTTGGTTTCAGAAGACCTAAATTTCAGCACCAGCTCCACCACTTTGTAGCGTATGCAAGCTGTTTAATTCTCTGAGCCTCAGTATCTTTAACTATTATCAGGGTAATATTAATACCTAGGCTTCTTTTTTTCTGACAATTTTATGAGGATCATTGGGTATAATAGATATGAATGTAGTTTTTAAAACTGTAGTGCAGGATATACTACATGTCATGAAATTGCACACAGGCCTTTTACCTCTCAGCTTTAGGGCCCCATCTCAGGCCACAAGGACTCTTAGTCCATGTCCCTCTCCTTCTGTAGCTTCAGTGAGCACTCTGTCTCTTGTGTGCTTCCTTCTTGAAGCTTGGCTGTAGCATAGGATAGGGTCCATAGCAGGCACACAGGCCCTTTTTATATTAAGGGTTTACCTGCTACCCATTGTGGGGAAACATTTTTGGTAACATTCACAAATAATGGGCATGTTTCAAAGTTTACACTGGTCCCTGCTCTATAGTAGTTTACTTTTTTTGAAATGGTAACTTGAAGCTTTATTGGGCTTTTGCTGATTTATTCCTCAGAATGGGTTTCTTTCAAATCCACATTAAGTACAAGCCATATAGTGCTATTCAAAATGACCCTTTTTCCTGGAGTGAAGATGATACTAAGGCAGAAAAGTAGGTGCTTTCTGACCTCAAATAGCCAATTTGCATTTCTGACTGATCTCCCTGTTTACGAACAATGTGGACTTTACCTAATTATACCCAAATTATTCTGGTTTCTTAAAATTTCAAATAATTTCTCCCTTCAGAGGCTTTGAATTGCATATGTTGAATTTAGGTACAGCAAAGTCAGAGCTGTTCTTTTCTTTTTTTTTTTTTTTTTTTTTGGAAATGCCCCACTTTCCCATTATACTGTTGTCCACCTAATCGTTTCATCTATTTTCCTAGTAAGGAGGGGAAGCCACATTTGATTCCTTACTCTAATTATTTGCCAGCTGTTAATAAGCAATTCTTTTTCAGTAGTTCTCAGATTTGCCCTTTCTTCATTGCTACCGCTAAATTCAGCTAGCGAAGTCTCTGGTCACCCTCTGACTCAGTTCCTATAACCTTTACTTAATTGGCCTCCTCACTTTTATAGGGAAAGGATCTAACATTTGTCAAGCAACGACTCTAAGCTAGGCAATGTATAGTTCCAGCTGAATTCTCCCAGCAGCCCAGTAAAGTATAATTTACTGGTATCATTTTCTCTACTTGAAACTGTCTCAGAGAGGTTAAATGCTTGCTTAGAAACACATATGTAGTAAATGATAATGATTCACACCAGGTTTTTGCTCTTTCCTCTACACCAAATTGCCTCTCACTACACCGTGCTGCTTTCTATACTGCCCCCTCTACATGCTATATGGACCGCGGCAGCGAGTGTCACCTTCTCTGCTGCAACTTTTGACCATGCCATTCCATTCATTAAAAATATGACTTCCTGTATTTTCTGATTATCAAAGTAATATATGACTGCTGAAGGAAATTTGCAAAATAAAAGTATTTCTGGCCAATTTTTGTATATATAATTTATATAAATAACTGATACTATACTATATATTATATATGAAGTTTGGTAATATTTTTACTCAGTATTATGTTGTACTTTCCTATATCAGTAATAAACTTCATTGTAAAAATAATTTAAGTATAATATTACATCCAGTGGATGTACTATAAATAATTTATCTCCCAATTGTTGATCATTTAGGTTGTTTCCAAGTTTTCACTATTATAAATAATGCTAAAGTGAAAGTCCTTATACATAAATCTTTGTGCACATTTCTGATTATTTCCTTAGGATAAATTCCTAGAAGTGGAATTACTGGGTCAAAGGGTATGAACATTTTTAAGACTTGATGCATATTGCCAAATTGCTTTCCAGAAAGGTTGTACCAATTTCCATTCCCTGCAGCAATGTATGAGAGTGCCCGTCTCACCGCCCCCTCGTCAACATTGAGTATTATTTTTTTAATCTTCAAAAAATGGTATTATGTTTTAATTTGCATTTATTTGATTACTAGTAAGATTGAACATTATTTTTGTATTTATTAGCCATTCATATTTGTTCTTCTGTGAATTGTCTGTTCTTTTTTTCCTTTTTTTTGCTTATTTTTCTACTGGGGTCTTAGTGTTTCTAATTAATTTGTATGAGATCTTTATATAGTAGGGATATTAACATCCCATTAATTTTAAGACTTCACTAAATATCCCTGGATTACCTTACTGAATTTCTTCATTACTTCCCTGTTTGCCCCTTGTCACCATATGGAAATAAATCTACTTAATCTCCCCTTTATCCAGTTCTCTCATTCACATTTCTGAACCTTTTTCTTTCTCGTTGGTCTTCCAAACTATACTGTCTTTGTTAATCCTATGTAAAATAATGGGAATGAAGTTGAGATAGCTGACATTTTACCTCCTAGATATTTTTCAGCTCTCACTCAAAACATTTTCACTGTTGTTGCTTTAAATAATTTAAATGATTTATTGCTTGCCTAGTTAAATTTGTTTATACGATTGTTCTGAGTGTGTCTCTATTGATGTAAGCTTCTAAATATTAGGAACTTTATGTAATATACTTTCTACAGCAATTCACACAGTACAGTATATAGATATATGCTTAAGTATTTCTGAGATGGAAGAATATCATAAAGTGGGCTTTTGAATATGCATGTTAAAAATATTTCTTAAGGACTCTGTTAATATAATTTTATTTTTGTTTTTCTTCCATCTCCTGTGTCAATTAAAAAAAGGAAGCAATAGAGGCCTTTAATGTTCCTAATAGTAGCAAATTCATCTTTATGCTGAGTACCAGAGCTGGAGGTCTTGGAATTAACTTGGCAAGTGCTGACGTGGTTATACTATATGATTCAGACTGGAATCCGCAGGTTGATCTACAAGCTATGGTTAGTAATCTTTAATGATGTCAGAAATTTATTTTAACTAGGAATACTATTGTTATTTATGCAGCACAGGTGTAACTTATAAAAGGGCAACCACAATTTTTGGGAGGTTTTCTAGATGTTAAAATAGATTATCTTGGAAAACAAAGATACTGTGCTAATTACAAAAAAAAAGGAAACAGAAACACACACACCCCAAATCCAACTACAGCATTTATGTGTCTATTTTGGCATTTATCATGAAACCGAACTGTTTTTTCCCCACTCCTGAATATTGAAAAGGACATGTACATATGTCTTAATGAAAAGGGTTAAAAAGTTAATGTGTTGTTATTAATTCTTCTGGATAACTAAATACGTTAAAATTCTTAGCACTAAAATTGGGAGAGGTATGATTTCAACTTTTGTAATAAAACATTTGGGATGAGGAGGTAAAAAGGTAACAAAGGAATATATTCCAGGAAAACATTTGATACCTAAGGACACCATTGGAAAATATCCTACCCTTTTTTAAAAAAAAATTTCAAGGAGCTATTTCTTTTATTTGTCATCATGCTGTCATTTAGTGAATTAGAGCTACAACTTCTGTCAGTGTGACTCACATTTTGAGATAAAAGTAATTTCAGAAGTACAAAGATGCAAAATAGCTATGCACTCAAAATCCCAATAAATTATGGGATAATTTACTATCTTTGGAAGCAATTAAAGTCATACATCAATGAGGCATAGCTTAGAAGTCCTTTTTAAAAATTTTATATATTTATATTTATATTTTTTGGTGCTGAAACCCGGGAGTGAACGCCCCACCTTCCTTTTTTTAATAACAGAATTAAAACATATTGACTATCAGGACATTTTAATTTTTTTTTTAAGATTTTATTTATTTATTTGACAGGGAGATATAGCGAGAAAGGGAACCCAAGCAGAGGGGGAGTGGGAGAGGGAGAAGCAGGCTTCCTGCTGAGCAGGGAGCCCGATGCGGGGCTCGATCCCAGGACCCTGGGATCATGACCTGAGCCGAAGGCAGACGCTTAACGACTGAGCCACCCAGGCGCCCTGACATTTTAATTTTTTAATTTTTTTGAAGATTTATTTGTATTTTTAGAGAGAGAGCAGGCCCACGTGTGCACATGCACGAGTCCGGGGAGGGGCAGAGGGAGAGAATCGTCAAGCAGCCTGACGCAGGGCTCAGTCTCATGACCCATGAGATCGTGACCTGAGCAGACATCAAGGGTTGGACACTTAGCTGACTGAACCACCCAGGTGCCCCAGGACATTTTTAAATCGAAATGCTTTTTTATCATTACTTTAGCATGGTACTGAGCTAGCCGTTTGATATGACTCAGTAGGAGTAAGCCCCAGTAAGTTACAGGGTTACTAAACTGGAAAACCTGTTGATAACATTTCATTTCATTAAAATTGTTAGAGCTTAGCTGATCTTTCATGATTTACTGATTTGAGTTTGAAATTTTAAATTTGTATAGAGGTGTTGCATTCTCATTCAGTGTGCTTTGTTGAAATTGTTACTGAGCTCTAGTGTTTTTATATTTAGTTCAAGGGCTGTTTTGAATCTTGTTTCTTTGATTTGTTTTTCTCAACTGCCCTCTTCCCTTCACCTGTTTGCTCTAGCAGCTTCTGTGTTTTAAAAACACTCCCCTTAGCTGTTTTTGTATTATCAGAACTTGCCACCTGTCTCCTTTACCAACTGTAAACCATAGGACTAATTCTAGACCACTATATAGTAAGGATATTAATATGCCATTAATTTTTATTACCTTTTATTACACATCCCTGAATTGCCTCCATAAGCAGAAAGAACTGCTTGATTATGCAGACTTTTGCCACCATAGCAACCCTTGCTAACTACTTTGCCCCTCACGAAACTACTTGCTGTTGTGGAAGATGGTTGCATTTAGTGGCTTAAAGTTGCTTAGAAAACTCCCTCTAGTCCTCATCTTAAAGGGGCTTTGGTGGTTGCCTTTCTGGAAGTTTTCTATTACTGGTATAGTATAATATTGGCAGATTTTTTTGGTCACAGGGACCTCTAGATATTCCTTTATTTAAAAAAGATTTATTTGAGAGAAAGAGAACGTGCACAAGTGGGGGGCGGAGCAGGAAGCCCAACATGGGGCTTGATCCCAGGACCCTGAGATCATGACCGGAGCCGAAGTCAGACGCTTAACTGACTGAGCCACCCAGGCGCCCCATATATACTCTTAATATTCATTATCCTCCTTTAAAATGTGGCAGGTCTAGAGAGCTCAGAAACTAATTTTGTATTTAGAATTTTATAGCATATGGTGGCTGTCTATATATTTTATCCAGAATACCCAATATCTTATATTAGGATTCTTTCTTCTAGGATCGAGCACATCGTATTGGTCAGAAGAAGCCAGTACGTGTGTTCCGTCTCATCACTGATAATACTGTTGAAGAAAGGATTGTAGAAAGAGCAGAGATAAAACTGAGACTTGACTCAATTGTTATACAACAAGGTATTTATACATGTAAACTTAATTAGGTGTTTTTTTTTTCCAAAAACACATGCAATTTTCTTTAGAGGACATTTTTATTTTTTTAAGATTCATTTATTTATTTTAGAGAGAGAGAGAGAGAGCGAGAGCAAGCGTGTGGGGAGAGGGGCAGAGGGAGAGGGAGACAAGCAGACTCCCTCTGATGCGGGTCTCGATTCCAGGACCCTGAGATCATGATCTGATCTGAAATCAAGAGTTGGATGGTTAACTGACTGAGCCACCCAGGTACCCCAAGGAGATTACTTTTAGAGTTGACTAAAATTTGCAAACTTACAGGAAAAAAAGTCAGTTTTTTAAAAAAAATGCTAATTTAAATCCATTTAATTTAAAGCCTTGCATTCAATATATGGAATAGATAGTTAAACATCACTAGTTTATAGTTGAATGCCAGTGGCATGTCTTCTCAAGTACCTGATATTATTTAGCAGTTAAAATGTCTAGTTAAAAATTTTTTTAAAGATTTAAGACTTTATTTATTTATGAGAGAGAGGGAGTGCGCACGCACTAGCGGGGGGAGGGGGGAAGGGCAGAGGGAGAGGGAGAAGCAGGCGGGAGCCTGATGGACATGGGGCTCTATCCCAGGACTCCTCTGGGATGATGACCTGAGCTGAAGGCAGACACTTAACTGACTGAGCCACCCAGGCGCCCCTAAAAAATTTTTATACACGTATTAGAGAGTGCCTGTTGATAGAAAGAAATTTGATCTGAAAAATGAGCTTTGAAAATGAAAAAATGTTTCTGTTCTTCTGAGTTTTAACTGAATTTTACAGAAGGAAACTCATATTGAAATAGAAGGTATGGTAGAAGAAAAACTTGTAGGTGTGTTCATTAATATAACTTGAAAGCTCACTAATTTTCTGTGCTTTTAAAGCTTTACTTATAGTTAAATGTGGTAGTGTCTGATTAGAACTATTTTTTTTTTAAAGATTTTATTTATTTATTTGCGAGAGAGAGAATGAGAGACAGAGAGCACGAGAGGGAGGAGGGTCAGAGGGAGAAGCAGACTCCCCACTGAGCAGGGAGCCCGATGCGGTACTCGATCCCGGGACTCCAGGATCATGACCTGAGCCGAAGGCAGTCGCTTAACCGACTGAGCCACCCAGGCGCCCTGATTAGAACTATTATGCTGTGCTTTCTATGGAATATAATTGAATATATACAACTTTTATTTTTATTATTAGGAAGACTCATTGACCAACAGTCTAACAAGCTGGCAAAAGAGGAAATGTTGCAAATGATACGTCATGGAGCCACCCATGTTTTTGCTTCTAAAGAAAGTGAGCTGACAGATGAAGACATTACAACTCTTCTGGAAAGAGGGGAAAAGAAGGTTAGTTAAAATGACATTTGTTTTCATGATGAATTGCTTTAAAATCAACGTACTTCAGCATGCTTAATTGGATTTGTGTTGTTTCAAATGCATGTTTCAAATGACTCATGTTCTCTCTAAGGATTTGTAGATTTATATCCAGAGGTAGTTTAGGGTTTTTTAGTTTAATTTTTGGTAAGAAAGACTAAGAACTAGAGTTTAAAATTGAGTGACCTTATATCTTATGTTTATTGAAAGTAATGTTGGTATTTACTTAAAAGCCAAATAAATTTCACATTCAATCACATATATCAGGACTACATTTTTGCAGCCTTTTTCTTACACTGGATTACATTGCATTAACTGAAAATCTTTTGTGAACATTTCATGAAATATTAAAGCATTATTTGCTAAAGTATAATAAACTATTTCAGAATATTGCCATTTTGTGTTGAATTTACTTTTTTTTTTTTACAAATTATTATTTTTTTTTTTTAATTTTTTTTTTATTGTTATGTTAATCCCCATACATTACATCATTAGTTTTAGATATAGTGTTCCATGATTCATTGTTTTTACAAATTATTTTAGATAATTTCAAACATGAGTGAAAGTAGACAGAAATTATGATATGGCTACATCTTCAGGGATAAAAGATTTTAAAGAAAGCCTAATTGAGAATACTTGAATAACCACTTAAATATTTAAAATACTTGGAGTAAGTTAAATTTATATTCATTTAATGTTAGCCTTGCATTCTTACCTTGTAAATTAACAGATTGGATATTTCATGTCAAACCTGACTTTTAAAAAGATAGAGAGCCCACAGATTTTTGTAAGTAATTCAGTGATAATTTTCTAATTTCAATGCATTGAACTGTAGACTGCAGAGATGAATGAACGCTTGCAGAAAATGGGAGAGTCTTCTCTGAGAAATTTTAGAATGGACACTGAACAAAGTTTGTACAAGTTTGAAGGAGAAGATTATAGAGAAAAACAGAAGGTAACTTTTTACCCTCAGCCATTAGACTCTCAAATTAGCATTTCTCCCCATAACCATTATTAAAAAACACTGACGGGGCATCTGGCTGTCTCATTCGGTAGAACATGTGTGACTCTTGATCTTGGGGTTGTGAGTTCAAGCCCCATGTTGTGTGTAGGGGTTATTTAAAAAAATAGATAAAATTAAAACAATAATAAAATTAAAAAAACCCCACTGGCACTTACCTATTACAATGCTCTGCTATGGAGTGAAATTTGATGTGGGTCAGATCTCATGCAATTGCTATCTTTAATAAATTTTGCTGGATGAAGATGATGATGATGATTATCATCATCCTCCTCATCATTTTTGCTGCTGTTGTTGCTGTTATTACTGTTTTTTGACAAGCAGTGTAGGATTGTGGTGGAGTTCCTGGATTTTGAAGCTGAAATCCCAACTGTATTACTAATTAAGTGACTTTGGGTACTCATTTTTCTCCACTATCAAATGGAGGGTATAGTAATACACTGCATGGAGAGCAAGGTCCTTTGAGGAAATGGGAGTTTTATTTATTTTGGTTGAAATTACGGCTGTAATTAAAAATTTTTAATTTGAAATGACTTTAGACTTTATTACAAAAAAGTACAGAGTTCACATGTATCTTTCACCCAGCTTCCCTTAATGTTAACAAGTTACATAATCATAGTACATTTATCAAATTAACACGTTTTCTCCCTAAGTTCTTTCCCTGTTCCAGGGGATACAATCCAGGATCTCACACTGCAGTTTAAAAAAAACAGCTTTATTATGGGGCGCCTGGGTGGCCCAGTCGTTAAGCGTCTGCCTTCAGCTCAGGTCATGGTCCCAGGGTCCTGGGATCGAGCCCCGCATCGGGCTCCCTGCTCTGCAGGAGGCTTGCTTCTCCCTCTCCCACTCCCCCCTGCTTGTGTTCCCTCTCTCGCTATCTCTCTCTGTCAAATAAATAAATAAAATCTTTAAAAAAATAAAAAAACAGCTTTATTTTTAAGAGCAGTTTTAGATTCACAACAAAATAAAGTGGAAAATACAGAGTTCCCATATCTACCTACTCCAAATAAACATAGCTACTACACTATTAATATCCCACATCAGAGTGGTACATTTGTTACAATTGAACCTACATTGACACATCATTATCATCCAAAGCCCATCTTTTACGTTAAGGTTCACTTTTGGTATTGTACATTCTGTGGGTTTGGATAAATGTGTAATGATATGTATCCACCATTACAGTATCATCCAGAATAGTGTTACTGCTCTAAAAAGTTCTCTGTGCTCTGCCTATTCATTTCTCTCTTTCTATAGCCACTGGCAACAACTAATCTTTGTACTATCTCCATAGTTTTGCTTTTTCCAGACTATCATATAGTTGGAATCATATAGTATGTAGCCTTTTCAGATTGGCTTCTTTCACTTAGTTGTATGCATTTAAGGTACCTTCATGTTTTTTCATGGTTTGATAGCTCATTTCTTTTTAGTGCTGAGTAATACTCTGTTGTCTGGATGTATCACTATTTATTTATTCATTCATCTACTGAAGGACATCTTGGTTGTCTCCAAGTTTTGGCCATTATGAATAAAGCTGTCATAAAAATTCATGTGCAGGTTTTTGGGTGGACATAGATTTTCAACTCCTTTGGGTAGATGCCAAGGATCATGATTGCTGGAGCATGTGATAAGCTTATGTTTAGTTTTGTAAGAAGCTGCCAACCCTTCTTCCAAAGTGGCCATACCATTTTGCATTCTCATGAGCAATGAATGAGAATTCTGTTGCTCCACATTCTCACTAGCATTTGGTGGTGTCAGTGTTCTGGATTTTGGCCATTCTAATAGGTGTGTAGTGGTATCTTGTTCTCATTTGCATTTCACTGACATAAGATGTTGAGCATCTTTTCATTTGCTTATTTCCATCTGTATATCTTTGGCCAGGCGTCTGTTCAGGTCTTTTGCCCATTTTTAAAATCAGGTTATTTTCTTATTGTTGAATTTTAAGAGTTCTTTGTATATTTTGGATAACAGTCCTTTATAAGATGTGTTTTGCAAATATTTTCTGTCATTTTGTGACTTTTCTCATTCTCTTGACCCACAATGCTTTTTTTTTTGCTGTGTCTTCTTAGGCTCTTTTAATCTGCGTTAGTTCTCAGTCTTCCTTTGTCTTTCATGGTCTTTACACTTTTGAAGAGTATTGGTCAGTTATTTTGTAGTTTGTCTCTCATTTTGGGTTTGTCTGACATTGTCTCATGATTGGACTGAGATTATGTATTTTTTGGCAAGAATTCCATGGCAGGGATGTTAAGTCTTCAGTACATCTTATCAGGGAATATAAGATGTTGTTGTGTTGTATTACAGGAAATAGTAACCTTGATCACTTAGTTGAGGTGGTGTCTGCTGGGTTTCTTCACTGTAGAGTTACCATTTTTCCCTTTGTATTTGATAAATATCTTGGGGAATATATTCCTCAAACATATACCCACTGATTTTAGCATGTTTTGGTGGCATTTGCCTGCAACAGTTATTATTGTGGTTTTTGCCTGATAGTAATTTTGTATTTCTTTCATTCCATCTACATTTATTAACTGGGATTTTTCCGTAAGGAAGACCTGTCTCTTCTCATTTATTTTATACTCATTTATATCAGCATGGGCTCATGAATATTTATTTTATTTTTTGAGTTATAATACAATTTTATCATTGTTTTGTTTGCCAAAATTGTTCTATAAAGCTGTTATATTTTTAACTCACAGAAATGAATTTTGTTAAAATAAGAAAGCTTATTTTTGGATATTGATTTTACTGAAGAATGAGAGGTGAGCCATTTTAGTTTGCATCGCAACTAGTATGCTGATAATGCTTTGTTGCTATCATTATTTTTTGTAGTTTTTAGTGTCTTGACTTACATCTATTTGGTTGTTCTATCTGTAACCTTAATTTAGACTGCTTATGTTTTATTCTGATGAGATAAACATGATGACTTGCATGAATAAGGTAGAAATTGTTTTTGAGATCTCGTGCAATACAAATTTTTTGTTATTTCTATGGGCTTATTGGTATTAAGAGTATTTTATAAAGTGGAAAAATATTAAACAGTGAAGAGTAAATATCAGTGGAACTTCTAATCTACATCCTTAGAGTAAAATTAGACTTAGTAAAATACTTGTCTATGTCTAATATAGCAGGTTTCCTGTGCTTACAGTTCTAGTAAAATAATGTACAAATATAGAGGAATTTTAGTAATAATTATGATTACTTATATTTTTATAATTGAATGACAAAATCAGATTTTAAAAATATTCTGACTTGGCATTATCTCTTATTTCTGGCTTTTCATATTTTTTAGATAGGTTCTTAAAATAGGTTCAAATTGTCCTTTGAAGAGAATTGAAAACCTACAAAAATATTGTTTATACGTAAATCATGGGAATTACACAATGAGGTAGATTTTCATATATGATTTGTTGAATCAGCATTACTTTACAACCATACCTGGGAAATTAAGTCATAATGACTGACATTGATCCTGAAGAAATTAACCTGAATTAGTTTGTATTAATGTGCTCTTATCTAAAACGAACTAATTCAGCATGATTTAGTGTATTTGAAAGTTTAGGAATAGGCCCTTAATGCTTATTCCAAATTTGGATACCTAGACCTGCGTGTAAGTATGGGTTAAATGGCCAATACATTACTTTTGACTAAGTTAAATTATTATTGATTTATTTTCATTCCAATTGGGACAAATAACATATTGGTTATTTATAAAATATTTTTTCTATTACTATCCTCTCACATTAATCCATTTGAGGGGGGAAAAACAAAACTACTTTCAGTGCTTTGAATATTTTTTTATTTTATGCAAACTCACATTATACTGTCTATATCTCATAGACTCTTAGAGTTAAAAGAAACTTAAAGGTCATTTAGTCTAACCTTTTTAAATTAAGAAATCCCATATGTAGGATGTAGGGCAGTTATCCAGCCTCTATTTGAATGTGGTCATATTGGGAATCATACTCCTTTTGGGAGAGTTCATTTCACAGTTTTATATTTTTTGGTTCTCAGAAAATGAGTCAAATAAGTCTTATTTGACTTACAAGCTCCTTGATGGAAGAGATTATTCATCTTTGTATCCCTGACACTGACTTGTAAATAATACAGTAGGTACTTAAGACATATTTATTAAATTACATTGAGTAGGAATCTACTTTCCACATTGGTGTTTTTTTTTTTTTTTTAAAGATTTTATTTATTTGACAGAGAGAGACACAGTGAGAGAGGGAATACAAGCAGGGGGAGTGGGAGAGGGAGAAGCAGGCTTCCCGCGGAGCAGGGAGCCTGATGCTGGGCTCGATCCCAGGACCCTGGGATCATGACCTGGGCTGAAGGCAGACGCTTAACGACTGAGCCACCCAGGCGCCCTTCCACATTGGTTTTAACCTTATGGATCAACTGAGACCTGTGTTCTTTTGTAGTTGATAGACTTTTACATATGTGAATACTACCATTATGTCTCTCTTTAGTCTTTACTTCTTTGGACACTGTGAGAGTTTGTAGATCCCTAACCATCCTACTCATCTTAGTTTATCATCCACTCTTAAACTATGATGCTAAGGTTGGAACTCCATCCTTAGATAAGATCAAATAGAGTGGGATCATTAATTGTAGATTAATGGCCTCTTTTGTGTTCAGGCACTAGGATAGGCACTGTGAAATCAAGAAAAATACCTGAACTGGAAAACCATCTCTATAGACTCCAGAATTTTGTATTGTCAGTTTGGCCTATTGGCTTTTAAATTTTATTTTCTGGCTGATACTGGGGTAGAGTTTTTTTTTTTTGAAGATTTTATTTATTTATTTGACACACAGAGAGACAGCTAGAGACGGAACACAAGCAGGGGGAGCGGGAGAGGGAGAAGCAGGCTCCCCGCTGAGCAGGGAGCCTGATGCGGGGGCTCAATCCCAGGACCCTGGGATCATGACCTGAGCCGAAGGCAGACGCTTAACTACTGAGCCACCCAGGCGCCCCCTGGGTTAGAGTTTTGTAATGCTACCTAATCCTAATCATTGTTCACCCAACTTTGGGTGTTTAATAATAATTTAGGTTCAACTCCTGGCAGTTTATCTAATGCCTTAACTTATGTGGTCACATTTAATCCTCAGGGTAGGTATTATTCTTCCCACTTCACTGAGGGAGGAATTAATTTTCCCCAAGTTACACAACTGGTAGGGTGGCAGAACCTGGTTTCAAATTCAGGTCTTTTCTGATTCCACTGACTTTTCCCACCGCTACCTTACCAAGGCCTTACTTCATTTTAAAATTTCTCTTGATTTGAAGGAATATATGCCTATCATGTTGATAGTCATCATTTACCCTTTTCAGCTACTTTCTAATTCATACACTTGACACAGTTACCAGAATCAGTGTTAGTCTTCTATATTAAATACTATTTATTTCAACATAAAATACTAACCAGATTGTGCAGATTCTTCTCACTTACTAAGTAAGAACTAAGTTTTTAAATAACAACTAAACTTGCTTATTAAAAAAAAAGAAAACAAAAACATCCTTGCACCTAAACTTGGCATATACAGTGCAAGGGTTTGGAACTTGGGACATATAATTGTGACTTCTAAAGTGCAAGTATTGCTTCTTCCAAATGGCTTTAGTTTTCTCATGCTTCTGCAACCTTGATGTGTTTGATTTTTAAAAACATTTTGGAATAATTAAATTCCTTGTTCTTGTGTATAGCTTGGGATGGTGGAATGGATTGAACCTCCTAAACGAGAGCGCAAAGCAAACTATGCAGTGGATGCCTACTTTAGAGAGGCTTTACGTGTCAGCGAGCCAAAGGTTCCAAAGGTAAAACATTATGAGGCCAGTTTTTATGTCCTATAGCAGAATTCTCTTGTAACAGGGTCTGTGACTTAGATTGACTTGTATCAGTGCAACATTATAGCCCTTACGATATAATAATGATGTAGAAAAGTACTTGATATGGCCCCACCATATAAAGGGATTCCGTTGTATTTATGTTTCTATATATAAAAGAAATAGTAAAAGAAGTATGTTCACTTCATGTACTGAAAACAAGTATGTATGTAATGCACTTTTCTCCCATAGGCTCCAAGACCTCCAAAGCAGCCAAATGTTCAGGATTTTCAGTTTTTCCCACCACGTTTATTTGAGCTCCTGGAAAAGGAAATTCTTTATTATAGGAAGACAATAGGCTATAAGGTAATTTTTCAAGTTTTTATTTATTTAACTTATTTTTTATTTTTTAAAGTTTTTAGATTAGTATATAATCTTTTAAGCTAATATAATCTATTAAACCAGACTGGAAAGCATTCCATTTTAATGTGAGAGAACATAAAAGTAAATCAAAATGGTGGTGTTTCTAAAACCAAAGAGGAGGTTCAACTAGAAGTCAAGCATCAAACTACCAGATCACCAGTAGGATCATCATGAAATGGGATTAATGGAGAATTACCCAATATTTCAAAAATAGTGATAATGTATATTATCTTAATAATGCTAAATGTTTGAGTGGTGAAAGAATATGTAGAAAGAACAATAGGCATATGTTTAATTAGAAGTGAATAGATGATAGATGACAGGAAGTTTTTAATCATTTTTCTTAATATGACCAAGGAATAGTACTTTTGTATTTATTGTTCTTTGGTTGATGAAAGCCCTATTGGTAGTTATTTGATTGTTGCCACTTAGGTGTTAATGATAAATGTGATAATGAATTCTAACATTTTAAAATGATCTTTTGGAAATAAAGATTCTTATTTATATGGGTAGATAGGAACCCATTTTTAGTGAGGGAAATGTTTGTCACCCTAAAGCTATCACACTGAGAGATTAAGCCTACCTAGTTATTTCTATATGCTGAAACTGACTTTCCAGTGAATGGAAAGGGATGACCAAAGCTGTGAAATTAGTATAAGTAGGATAAGCAGAATTATAAAAATATTAATACTATTGTAATTTTATGAAGTTTTCTGTTTTATGAAGTGGAAGCTGTGTTTTAAAATTTATTTTGTGAACCTTTGTCACAAGTGGAACTATGCGCAATTATTTTGATTAGTAGCTGTAATGTGCCTAGAAAAGCTTCATGTATATAAGGTACTTAGTTCATTTGTATTTTGGAACTAAAGTGGATCTCTAGAGTGTTTGTACTATTTGTCCAGAGTGAGAGCATTACCATTTGAAATGGAGCAAAAAAGGGTTTGCTTGCTATTTATGTATCAAAGTTCAATATATGTAAACAAGAACGAGAAAGTGACAGTGAATATAAGTAGTTATAATCTGGTTAGGGAAATATGATTACATTTGAATGTATTTAACCAACATGACTGGATAAAATCTGTCTTAGGAAGTTGTCAAAGAGTAAAAATACCATGGTTGAACATTCAGACCAGGAATAAAATCAGTTTCAAAGAAGGTGAAAATGGTGATATACCAGAAGAAACAGGAAATTGTAGATCCAAAATAAAAATGAAGATAGCAAAATTAATAAAGTAGTAATATTTCATGAGGTAAACAAATATATATATTATCCCACTAAAAGTTACAAAAATTTTAGGTTTAGATGATTATTTTGTTACTTTTGTGGAATGTTTTTAGTGAGACTTGAAAATTAGTTGAAATGTTAAGCCCAGTTAGTAATCAACCAAATATCTGTGTCAAGCATTTTATAATTTATGAAATGCTTTATCACATACTTCATTTGATTTCTAACAGCCATGTGAGATAGGTGTTATTATCACCTCCATATAAGAGGTGAGGAGACTGAAGTTCAGAGAGGTTAAAAGACTCATTCAAGGTCACATAGCTAAGAGAGTTGCCAGAGGTGCTGGTCTCCATCCCAGGTTCTCAGTGTTCAAATGCTATGCTCTTTCCACTCAGACATTCTGCGCTATTTCTGCATGTGACATAACCCTGCTGCTTTTTGCAGCCCTAAATAAGGACTGTGTTTATGGTGGTGTGACATGTTGTTTGGGAGGCGAGCCAAGTGGTAGTCAAATAACAGCAATAAAAAAAATCCTCTCTGCCAATATAACTGTTTATGCTCCTTCTTTGGAGATCCTGAGATTCTGTTCCCTATGATAATACAGCGCCCACCACATCCTCGCCACAGCTCTGGTTTTAATGCAAGCCGTGCCTTTCATTACAGGCAGTTTGTGGTTGGGGTGAGGTCTCATAATCACAGTTGGGTGGTGGCCAACTGGAAGGAGATGGAGGAGAGAGAAACCTTAGAAGAGGGAGCCATGAAGGGACAGCTGCAAAGGGTGACAAGAAGGAGGCAGGTGGAAGAAGAGAGGACAGGGATGAATGAGGAGAGGGAAGATGGCATGGACTCCATGCTCTGGCACCTTACTCTTTTCTCTTCCTCACCTCCCAGAGCTCCGTGACAGGAGAAGGGAGTATGAGGGCTGTTTTTCACTTAATCCATACTTGTTGAGTATTCCTCTGTGTCAGGTCCTAGGCCATGCAATGGTGATAAAGTAGTGAAGAAGACAGACAAGGTCCCTCAGTGCATGGAACTTGTGTTCTAATGCAGGAGACAGATATTAAGCTGATGCCGCAGAGTAATGACATTATTTGTTTTCTGTGCTTACAGAGGGTGCTACGAGGGAGCATGACAGTGCCTATCTAATGTGGATTGGGAGATCAGGAAGATGGTCCCTAAGGCAGTGTTATTACATTGAGATCAGAGAGACACATGGGAATTAGTCAAGGGAAGTGTGGGAGAGGAGCTCAGGCAGGGAAACCATAGGAAACCATAGGAAACAGAGGTGTTGCAATAGGAAGGACGACGGCCCCTTCGGAAACTGAAGGCAGGCCAGTGTTGGTAAGGAGGGAGAGGGGTGAGATGAAGTTGGTGAGTGAGTAGTCAGATAATGTGGAGCATTGAACGTTAATTGTAGGTCACATTAATTAGGTTGAACTTTAGCTTTAGAGCAAAGGAAAACCACTGAGGTGTTTTTAAGGCAGAGGAATGGGTGGGTCCTTACTTGTGTTGCTTTCTATTCTAAGTTCTTTCAAAAGATCAGCTCATTATCCTCATTACAGCCCTGAAACTACATCCCTGTTTTATAGATGGAGAAACTGAGGCACATAGAGGTCGAGTAATTTGCCTTGGGTCAAGCAACTTTTAAATGGTAGAGTATGATCAGATTTACATTTTTAAAAGATCACTCTGGCTGCAATATAGAGAATGATGAGTTTATCTAGGGAAACCAGCCAGGAGGCTGTTGAAGTGTGAAAAGGTGAGAGAAGATGGTGGTGGCTTGGAGTATGGTGGTGTGGTGGTGATGGTGGAAGGAAAATCCATCCCCTACCACTCTACTAGCCTTGTACTCTCCTTGGCCTCATTTTGGATTGTCTTAGTATCATCTTAAGACTTACCTTGTCCTCCATATATATGCATATTTAGCTGAGGATTTATGAGACAAATAAGAGTACATTCTGGATGTTGGTTCTTTCTGAACCCTGTCTCTTCCATTCTTTACCAGGGGATGCAGACCTGAGCTAAGGTGGGTGCTTTAATTAGGTAGGTGTTGTGTTTGAATTCAGAGTATAGACAGATGAGCGTGGCATACTAGTCATCTGCAAAAGCTGTTGTTTTTTTTCAGGGATGTTGTGATATTGATAACTGTTACACATATCTTCTCGAAGATACCTAGCATTGTTTTTTCTCCCCCTATAGCTCCAGAAAACTCACCAGAGCCACAAAGTGAGTGGAACAATAGTTTATTCTCAGTTGAACAGATTGCTACAGTGCAGTTACCTGGTATTCTCTTTGCATAGTTAGGTTCTCAGAAAGGGACTCCTTTCCCCCCCTTCTGCTTAAAGGATTGCTAGCTCAAGGGAGAGAGGTGTAGTCTTATAGCTGGGAGTATTATGGTGCATGGTACTGTTCTGTCAATTTTTCTCTTATTGAAAAATCTCTAGTGGTTGCTGTTGTCTACTGTATAGATTTTTCTTTTTTCTTTACTTAGGCTCCATGCCCAGCGTGGGGCCCAGTGTAGGACTTGAACTCACAACCCTGAGATCAAGACCTGAGCTGAGATCAAGAGTCAGATGCTTAACTGACTGAGCCACTGAGATGCCCCACTACTGTGTAATTTCAAAAAACCCTTGTAAATCTATCTCAGCCTGGCCTTGTTTCTTACTCCTTTTCAACATAAACCCTATATGGTCTATATGAGGACAGAAGGTCTGTGTGAGGAAGGACCCTATATGGTCCTTCCTGGCTTTGCTCATATTGTTCCAGCCTAGAATGTTGTTTCTCTCTTCTTCTCCATTTCCCCCAATCCTTAGAATTCAAAATTCCACAATTAGGTTGTGAGCTTCCTGTAGGCAAGGACCATGTCTACTGCTTTTATGTTCCAGTGAATACCTATCATAGTGCTATGGACATAATAGACATTTAATCAGTACTTATTAATTTGATTGTGTGGTACTGATGATTGTAAATGAACGTGTTTTTTCAGTAATTCTTTTAAACCCAGTTATTAGGGTTTATATTTAAAAAACTATTGGATGCAATCGTTTTAAAAAATTTTTATTTTCAAGTTACAATTTTATTGTTTCAAACTGTGAAATATGTATAACAATTAGGAAAATGTACTCTGATATGTATTATAATTACATTGTAGTAAACCCATGACTATCTGATATCCCTAGGGAATGAGTTGTTTGTGGTAGGTGTGCATATCAAACAGTGGAAGGCTTAGTGTCAACCCTTTCCATGTTTAATGGAATGCTGTAAAATGTACCACACATGTTACGTACCTGCTATCTTAAATCAGGGTGCTACATTGTTACTGCAGGTGCACATAGAAATGGTGTGAGGCTTTGGCCTGAGTGACTTAGTTTGTCACTCCATACAATGAATGCTGCTCCATATTGCTGAACTGTACTGGTTGTCTATGTTCACTGTGACACATGGAACATAGGGGCCACAGCTTTGAGATACAGGTGAATGGCTGACTGCTTACTTCCTTGGAGAGCTGAGCTTCTGTCCTCAGTCTTTTGGACTTGAGCTCTCTTCTCACTTGTCAGTGTATTTGTAGTTCTGTATCTAAAACACTAGAATTCCTGTTGGTCACTGCTACTGTAGCTTTTTCTCTCTTTTTTTTTTTAGATTTGTTTTTTATTTGACAGAGAGATAGAGAGAGCACAAATAGGCAGAGCGGCGGGCAGAGGGAGAGGGAGAAGCAGGCTCCCTGCTGAGCAGGGAGCCTGATGTGGGGCTCAATCCCAGGACCCTGAGATCATGACCTGAGCCAAAGGCAGACGCTTAACCGACTGAGCCACCCAGGTGCCCCACTGTAGATTTTTCTCGACTGCAGGTTCCATCATAGCTGTTTGTGTGCTCTGCTACCCTTCCCCTTTTATATATATTCTCTCTCTCTCTCTCTTTTTTTTTGGTTCTTCATTATCCTCTCATTTCTTCCAGTCTTTGCATTTTATATGAAGATGCTCTCCCTTTCCATACCCTGGCAGGCAGTAAAAGCACTCCTTTTCTTTTTGCATTTTGACCTGATCAGAGCATTGAATGCATTCTTCAGGTGCATTGCACTTCTCTACCCTGATCTATATATATTGCCAGGTGAATATGGGCTCTTTTGTACTGCAAAACTTGTTTCTTCTGGGCTTGAGATTTTATTGTATAATGTTGATGTTGGCATAATGATATTATTGTTACTACCCTGTATTACAATATTATAAGGATGTATTTTGTTCCACAGTTATAATTAAATCTAGAATATAGTGTGGCACTTAGCAAGGGGTTTAGCTCTAAAATACCATGCAACACATTTAAGAATGGTTTTTATTTTGGTAATATCATGGTAGTAAGAATGTGGAGAAGATCATGTGTCAATCTGGTATGACTTTATATTGTTTACTGTTGAAATAACTCTAAGATTGATATGCATATATACACCCTCAATCAGTTTTTCTCAACAGTTTACTTATAATTCATTTCTTGATTTATAGGTCCCAAGGAATCCTGATATTCCAAATCCAGCTGTGGCTCAAAGAGAGGAGCAAAAAAAGATTGATGGAGCTGAACCTCTTACACCAGAAGAAACTGAAGAAAAAGAAAAACTTCTTACACAAGTAAAATATTTTAAGTGGCTAAGTGTTTCTAATTAACTAGTAGAAAAAAGAAAATACAGGCCACATTTACCTTTTATTGTATTAGCTGATTAGACACATCAACAACACGCAAGGCTATTTTGTAAACATTCATTTAGATTAGCTATTCCTATTTTTCATCCCGTTTGTAGAATACACCCATTTGGAAATGCCAGAAAATACATAAATGCAAAATATAAGTGTCAGTTATTACTATGAAGACATATATTTTATCAGTTATGTTAATCCATGTATGAATCCTGATAGGCAATAATTACTAGCATATTCTTGAAAGTTTAAATTTATTATACTGATTGTAAACTGTCCTCTGAAATTATACTCTACTAATCTTTTATTTATGGAATAATTTCATAATTCTCAAAATGCCTTTTATCCTGTCTTAGAAAGAACTTTAATACAACAGTGAGAGATTTCTGAAACTTTGTAAGGTGTGATTATTGTATAATTAAAAGCTAATAGTTATTAAATAGGGAACATTTTCATTTGAATAAAATATTAATGCTTTCTGGTCATTGTTGCTTTAATGAGTTTTGAGTGTAGAAACAATATACAAATAATCTATAGAAGATGAATAATCCGTAGAAGATAAAAAAGTTGCAGCATGAAAGACCTTTGCAAGATAATAAACGTGTACTGTATGATACCACCTTAGTATAGAAAGTTGCCAGGGGCGCCTGGGTGGCTCAGTCGTTAAGTGTCTGCCTTCGGCTCAGGTCATGATCCCAGGGTCCTGGGATCGAGCCCCACATCAGGCTCTCTGCTCCGCGGGAAGCCTGCTTCTCCTTCTCCTGCTCCCCCTGCTTGTGTTCCCTCTCTGGCTGTGTCTCTCTCTGTCAAATAAATAAAATCTTTTAAAAAAAAAAAAAAAAAAAAAAAAGAAAGTTGCCAGCAAGATTTATTTATTCAACAATTTTTTTGAACAATATGCAAGGCACAGTGCTAGGAAAGTTGCCACATTAATTATTGAGAGATAGTTTTTATATTTATATCTTATTTATTATGTAGGTCTTTTCTTTGTTATGATGTGTAATTTTACTGAATGAATTTTTATAAATTATATTCATAAGTTTTTGAGCGAAATGCCTGAAAGTCATAAAGTTTAGTTTGAAAATGTAATTGCAGTTGGCTGAATATTAGGACTTACCACAGAATAAAATAAAACATTTAACTATTCTTGTTTTATTTTCATAATTTATTTCCTGAACATAAAAATAAAGTTATGGTCTTAGAATGCTACTTGGCTTGCAGTATATGGTGAATGTATACTATACTGTGAATATACGGTATCAACTGAGGAATTGCTTTAGTTTGTAATTAAAAGTAAAATCAATTTTTTTGCCCCTCCTAGTAGTTGAATTCATCTTTAAACATCCTTCGCTGGTACCTTAAATAATTAATCTTCTAAAAAAATCATGGCAAAGATATAAAATGTGGGGTCACCAGAAATCATCTTCGTCAGCTAAAGGCTAGGGATAGAGTTTTGAACAGCCAGGGATATCACATTGTTATGGGTTGGGATATATAAGGAGTAGAAAATAAATTCTTGGTTTTGTGACTTCACAGACATACTAATAATACCAAAGAGATTTAAAACATTGACTGGTTAAACTGTTCTATCTTTTAACACTCTGTTTATAGAAATTCTGTTTATGAATACAATTTTAAATAGAAATTATTTATTCACAGTACAGTTGACCCTTGAACAACATGGGAGTTAGGGGTGCTGACCCCCCATGTAGCTGAAAATTTTCCTGTAACTTTTGACTCTCCTCAAAACTTACCTAATAGCCTACTGTTGACTGGAAGTCTTACTGATAGCATAAACAGTCAATTAACACATATTTTGTACATTACATGAATTACATATTGTATTCTTACAATAAGATAAGGTAGAGAAGAGAAAATGGTATTAAGATCATAAGGGAGAGAAGATACATTTACAGCACTGCACAGTATTTATTGAAAAAATCCATCTCTAAGTGGGCCCACACAGTTCAAACACATGTTGTTCAAGGGTCACCTATAGTTTGGAATGATGTAAAGAGCTACACATTTTTTTCTGCATTCTGACTTTTTCCTCTGTGTTTTTTGATCTAATGCAATCACATTCCTTTCTTAATTTACATGGGACCAGATCTTTGAAAAAAACTGTTGAAGTACTGGAATATCAGGACTTCATTATTTATATTAGCATTTTTATATCCTTGCATTGGTATTTTAATGTAGGCATCTATAAAATACAGAATTAAAACTACACAATATCTTGGAACTATAAATCTGTTTGTAGTACTTGGAGAAAAGTATATTCTCTTCATGATAGAAAAGCAGTTATTTTTATAACACTCAGCTTTTGATTCTAAAAAAACCTGCGATTTTGTAAGGAGGACTACTTTAAGTCTTTTAAACTGTTTTAATGTATCATTGTATAGAAATAAGTCGAACAATAAATGGGTTTGCTAATATAACTTGTACTGATGATGCTTAATTTCTGTTCACAGGGATTCACAAACTGGACTAAGCGAGATTTTAACCAGTTTATTAAAGCTAATGAGAAGTATGGAAGAGATGACATTGATAATATAGCTCGAGAGGTGGAGGGCAAATCCCCTGAGGAGGTCATGGAATATTCAGGTTTGTATATAACCTTAAAGATAGTGTTTAATTGTAACCATATTCATTTCTTTAGTGTCACTTTAATTGTATCATTGTTCAGAGATCTTCTTTTTTTTTTCAAGATTTTATTTATTTGACAGAGAGAGACACAGCGAGAGAGGGAACACAAGCAGGGGGAGTGGAAGAGGGAGAAGCAGGCTTCCTGTGGAGCAGCGAGCCCGATGCGGGGCTCGATCCCAGGACCCTGGGACCCTGACCTGAGCCAAAGGCAGACACTTAATGACTGAGCCACCCAGGCGCCCCTGTTCAGAGATCTTTTAAACATTTATGAATAAAGTGTAGGTGAAAGTATAAAATATAATTGTATTTCCACAAAAAAGATTATAAGATTTATCTAAATGGACTGCTATTGTCCTTAGTAGTTAGCTAATAGAGCCAAGTAAAGCCCTGATGAAACAAGGGTAGCTATTGAATGAGCATTGACAAAATTAGTTTCCCACTTTTCCCATCTCTGGAATTTGGTCCTCTTCTGGGCAATTCAAATCTGAGACTTTAGGTTCAGAGGATTGAATTAGTGTCTTTCTAGGTCATCCTTGAAGTAGAAAATTCCTCTCAGGCCCTTTTATATCCTCAGACACCCTCAGCGTTCCAGTCAACTCCAGGCAGGTCATATGTATTCCATTAACTCGGAGCAAGCTGGAATAGATCTAAAAAGACTGGTTGAATAAATCTTTTTATTGGTTCTAGAATCATCTCCCTTTTGTACTCAGCTGTGTCTTTGGTTTTGAAGCATATGGAGTTAATACTAATTCCCATGTCACAGCACATCCAACCTCAGGCTTCTGAAAGAAGTCTTATTAAAGATAGGTAATTATCTCTGGCAAGTTTTCTATATGTAGAACAGCAAATTTCTAACTTCCAAATAGGTTGAACTTTCAAATTTAGTTGAATATGAGCTGTTTAGAATATAAAGCATTTTTTCTTATAGAAGCAATATTACGAAGCAGTTTTAGGTTTCTGTGCTAACCTCTCAAAACCTATTTAGCTTAACAACTGAAATTCTTTGTTTTTGCAGTGAAAAATAGCCCAGAGGAAACATTATGATACTAATAAATACACCAAAAATTGATAGAAGTTACGAACAGCTTTTAATTTATCTAGAGTGTTAATGCTTGAAGAAATCCAGATTCATTAGGGAAAAGACACTTTTTCTTTTGGAAATCTGAAAGGGTTTCTGGTGATTACCAGGGAATTTAGAAGCTGATTATATTGAGTTTTTATTTCATATAATATCAAATTTATGAACTTCCTTTTCCTTGATTCCAGCATAACATTATTATTACTCTTAAGCTTTATCACATAAGTTTTAGGGCATTTGGGGCTCAGAGGGGGCAAAAAATAGATGAGAGAGAGAGAAATTCTAGCAGCAAGAATAGAATGAAAAGAGTGTAAGAGAGATTTTGTGCAGAGAGGTTTTCTGAAATAGAATTTTCTTCAAAATAGCATCAATGTGGATGAAATTGCAAGAAAATAAGTGATTAAAAAAATACCGTGTCAGATGTTCTGGTGGCATGACTAGCTCAGGACAGCTTAACTGGGGCCATGTCAGAGGGTGGGGAGATTGGAATGGCTTTATGTAAGTGGTTGCAATAAAAGAAGAAATGTATACAATTGGCTATTTGTGAGTATATTATACATAGCAGGCGTTTATATGTTGAGTGAATAAGTGAGAGAATGAAAAAATGAACAGAGGTGCTTATAAAAGGCAGAGAGTGACAATTCCTCATGTGATGATGAGAGGGGTGGTTAATGTCCAGTGCAAAGAAGAAAATGGCCTGCTAATGTACCAATTTTGTGCTATGGGCTGGATGTTTCCCCCTCAAATTTCTATGTTGAGATCCTAACCCCAACGTGATGGTATTAGCAGATGGGGGCTTTGGGAGGTGATTAGGTCATAAGGGTAGAGCCCTGATGAATGGGGTTAGTGCCCTTATAAAAGAGATCCCAAAGAGCCCTCTTGCCCTTCCCACCATGTGAGGACACATTGGAAATACGGTCATCTATTACCCAGGGTGTGGGCTCTCAGTGGACTTGGAATCGGCCAGCACCTTGATCTTGGGACTTCCCAGCCTCCATAACCGTGAGAAATAAATGTTTGTTGTTGAAACCCCACCCCCACAGAAATAAATAAAAGTCAGAGAGCACTAATATTCCTTTTATGATAGGCTCTAAAAATGAAAAATTTGAGAAGGTAGGCTATGCCATGAAAAGGTCTTTCACTGAAGTCATAACATGTGACAATACAGCCAAATTATTTAGATTACATATAAAATTTGGGTGACTTTGTTGGTTTTTTTGTTTTTTGCTTTTAAGAGAAAAGGCTGTTTCAAGTAAGTTTAGAAACAAGATACATGTCACTGGAAATACTTAAGTTTAGTGAGTGGTTCCGAAAGTGAAGAGTTTTGGTAGAAATTGCTGCTTCACAGGAAGTTTGAATGATCTGTTGATAATGGGTTTCGTTTTTGTTTTTGCATGCTGGGAAGCTATGTTCTCTAAGTTTATATGACCACCCTCTCTTCTGTTTAACTTTATGTGTTTGGTCCCTTCTATATCAAGTTTGAATGAAAGCATAGCTTAAATTAGTGTCTGTAGTATCTTTTGAAATTCTAGTCATTTGGGATTGATGATTAAAAATTCCAGGGTGCCTGGGTGGCTCAGTCGTTAAGCATCTGCCTTTGGCTCAGGTCATGATCCCAGAGTCCTGGGATCGAGTCCCACATCGGGCTCCCTGCTCCGCGGGAAGCCTGCTTCTCCCTCTCCCACTCCCCCTGCTTGTGTTCCTGCTCTTGCTGTCTCTGTCTCTGTCAAATAAATAAATAAAATCTTTAAAAAAAAATTCCGTAATATTTCATGAAAAGGAATTCACTAGCCTAAAACCTTCTTGTTGAGGTCTTACTTTTAAATAAAAAGAGGTATTTAATAATTGAATATATATATATGTATGAATCTGAATCTTAATCTTAAACAGTATAAAGCTCACTGCATCATGTCCTGTTAATTCTTTATTCTTTATTATTATCTTAAAGAATCTTAATTCTTTATTCTATAGCTCCTCAGATTCATTTGCTTAAGATAGTAGTACATTTATTGAAAAGTAATAATTCTGTTTTTCAGCTGTATTTTGGGAACGTTGCAATGAATTACAGGACATTGAGAAAATTATGGCTCAGATTGAACGTGGAGAAGCAAGAATTCAACGAAGGATCAGTATCAAGAAAGCCCTGGATGCCAAGGTACTATATTTCATAATTTTCAAATTATTATTAGATTGTTTTAATTGACATGGTGATTAGCTTTGACTTATTGCACATTTAGTTAAAATGTTTATTTTGTTTTAATTTACAGATTGCAAGATACAAGGCTCCATTTCATCAATTGCGTATTCAGTATGGAACCAGCAAAGGAAAGAACTATACTGAAGAAGAAGACAGATTCTTGATTTGTATGTTACACAAAATGGGCTTTGATAGAGAAAACGTATATGAAGAATTAAGACAGTGTGTGCGGAATGCTCCTCAGTTTAGATTTGACTGGTTTATCAAGTCTAGAACTGCCATGGTATGTATTCTTTACTTACTTATTTCCTTCAACTTTTTATCTTGAAAAATTTCAAATATCATATATTCTTCATTTAGATTCTCTAATTGTTAACATTTTGCCCTCGGCCCAGATAAGTACTTGTACATGCATACATAGAATCTATATATGCATATAGAATCTATATTTTGCATTCAGAAATACAGGAACATATCTATATTCAGAAACACATACCTGTATCTGATATTCATAAATCTACATATCGAGATTTCTGAGCCAATTGAAAGTAAGTTGCAGACATCATGAGTGTTCATCTCTAAATACTTAAGCATTTATCTCCTAAAAATAAGGACCTTTTCTTACATAACTACAATACCTTCATCCTCCCTGAAAATGTTAACATTGATTCAGTAATGTCATGTGGTATACAGTCCATGTACAAAATTGTCCAGTTGTTCCCAAAGTGCTGGGATGATCCAGGCAAAGTGCACATATTGCATTTGATTGTTGATTCTCTTTAGAATCAACAACTTTCTCTTTGAATCTACAACTTTTTTTCTTTTTGTTTTTTATGACAGTGGCTTTTTTAAAGGTGCTTGGGCTTATTGTTTTGTAGAATGTCTCACATTTATCTCATTTGCTCATTGTTAGATTTGGGTTAAGCATTTGGGGCAAGAATGTGACATAAGTGATGTGTACTTCCTATCGCATCACATCAGGAGGCACGTTGACATAGGTTGTCCCACTCTTGGTAATGCTAAGTTTGATCACTTGGTTAATCTGATGACCACCAGAGCTGTCCACTTTAAAGTTACCTTTCCCCCTTTGTAATTGGGCAGGTGATACTTGAGACTGCGTGAATAACTTAAGGATTTATTTTTAATGAGAAGGAATTGTTGTGTAAGTTGAATCTTTAAAAGAATATGATGCGACAGAATATAATTAAGTAGAAGAGATATTTTATTTTATTTTTAAAATATTTTTTATTTATTTATTTGACGAGAGAGACACAGTGAGAGAGGGAACACAAGCAGGGGGAGTGGGAGAGGGAGAAGCAGGCTTCCCGCTGAGCAGGGAGCCCGACATGGGGCTCGATCCCAGGACCCTGGGATCATGACCTGAGCCGAAGGCAGACGCCCAACGACTGAGCCACTGAGGTGCCCCAGTAGAAGAGATATTTTAGCTTCATGCAATTTACTTCATTACTTCCTAATGTGAATTGTGTTCCTGTTAAATTCTACTGCTGCTTGGGGCGCCTGGGTGGCTCAGATGGTTGAGCGTCTGCCTTCGGCTCAGGTCATGATCCCAGGGTCCTGGGATCAAGTCCCGCATCGGGCTCCCTGCTAGGCAGGGAGCCTGCTTCTCCCTCTGCCTCTCCCTCTCTCTCTGACTCTCATGAATAAATAAATAAAACATTAAAAAAAGAAAAAATTTAAAAAAAAAAATTCTACTGCTGCTTGACAGTGTTCAAATTGATATTGAACACTTTTTTAAATGCAACACATTTTTAATGTTAGCGTTGTCAGTCTTTTCTCAGCTGAGGTAATTAAGACAAAAATAGATTTATATAGCCTAAAAATTAAAAGCACCAGAAACTAACAATTCAAACAATGGACATTTTTTTTAGAGAGGGAGAGAGAGAGGTGGGGCGAGAATGAGGCAGAGGGAGAGGGCGAGAGAGAATCTTAAGCAGGCTCCACATCAGCGCAGCACCTGACGTGGGGCTGGATCCCACAACCCTGAGATCAGGACCTGAGCTGAAATCAAGAGTCGGACGCTTAACTGACTGAGCCACCCAGGTGCCCCCAACAATGGACATTTTTAAGGAGTTGGTATCTATCATAAATGTTTTCTTGGCCTAAAGTGTGAATAGGGGTGTGTAACTGCTTAATATTTTGTTTGATTCATTTTATATTTTCAGTTCAAGCTGAATAAAAAGAAAAGAAAAATCTGAGTTGCTATATGGAAGACACTAATTTTGGCAGATGCTTTATAAGATCAAATATGTATTAAAACTTTAACATAAATTTAGAGTGTTCATGGACTATTAGAATGTGCCTGTCAAGTTGATGGAATACATAATGCTGGAGAGCTAGCAAATACTTTGGATCAAGCCAGGATTCAAAAGGAACTGGAGAGGGGCGCCTGGGTGGCTCAGTCGTTAAGCGTCTGCCTTCGGCTCAGGTCACGATCCCAGAGTCCTGGGATCGAGTCCCACATCGGGCTCCCTGCTCCGCGGGAAGCTTGCTTCTCCCTCTGCCACTCCCTGCCACTCTGCCTGCTTGTGATTCCTCTCTCTCTCTCTCTGTGTCAAAAAAAAAAAAAAAAAATTTAAAAAAAAAAAAAAAAAAAAAAAAAAAAGGAACTGGAGAAATTGGAATGATGGACAGGCTGAATCTCACAACATGACAATTAATAGGGATAAATTTAAAGTGCTATGCTTACACAAAATAATATGAAGAGGTATATATGTTAATAAGATATAGTAGGAAAAGTTGAATTAAAAATAAAAAATAAGAATCTGTAGCACGAAAGGCTGAGGTTTGAGGTAGAAAAGAGTTGTTTGACAGGATTCTTTGGATCATTGAAATAGATTATTGAAGAACAATGTAAATAGCTTTTCTATTAGCTTTGAAAATGAGATTCTATTTTGAGTGTCTGAAGACTTTGGCAGTGAGCTAGTTGGCCTTTTAAGGTGTCTTCTAGCTCAGTGCATCTATGACCATGTTTAGCAGAGAACTTTCAAAAGCCATGAATTTAAAAATTTTAGCCATTTGGAGTTTTATGTGTGTAATGATCTAATGTAGAGCAGCATCAACAACTTGTAAAAGACAAATGCCTACCTGCATTGGTCAGTGAATCATGTTTTAGATCATAAATGTCCTTTTATGTGATAGAACATTTGCTGAATTTTGAGTATTATTTCAGTGATACCTTACTAATTTTTTAAAAGGTTGAGAGTTTAATGCTGTTTTCAGTTTCTAGAATCATTAAAGCAGAGGATGAAACAGATTCAAAAGTACAAGAAAAACCTTAGATTATTTGTAATAAAAACATGGCTATAGAACTACATAACCTTATTTTATTTTCTAAGAAAAAACCCTGGTATATTATTATCAACCACTAGATGTCTCTGAACTCCCTTGTAAAGATTCTTATTTTCCTCCATCTTCTTTCTACAAAGCATTTACTTCTTTCTTTACCAAGAGATTTAAATCTCCAATGTATATTTTCCAAAGAGCAGATATTAACTAATTAATTACGTGATTGCGAAGTGAAACCTTTATTTTGTCTGTTAATAACGAAGATACCTCTGTCCTTCTGGGAGGTGGAATTTATGATTTCTAAAGAATCTTTAAGAACATATAATAGTTTATTTCATATTTAAATATTTTAATCCAAAGTTTTTTATTTAACTTTTCTATCATATTTTTTTATTTCCCTCCTAGTTAGTGGATAATTTTTGCTTATGTTTCTGGATTTAGAGTATAGGTAATATATTTTAGAACATGCATATAGTTAGACTGTCTTTTTGGAATATTTCATGGCATTATCAATCATTAGGGAATTAAAGGAATGGATTATTAATAATTCTAGGTGATCTCTTTGCCCTTTTATTTTAAATAATTATTCTTGTATAGTGAATCACATGCACAGTCTAGGAAGAGGAACTTCCTCTTGAAAAAGGCAGTTGTGTTTTCCAAAATTAATTTGTTTCATTGAAAAATCCTATCTTAGAACTACGAAGGATGTAATTTGATTCATTATGTGTGTCACTGTGTTCAAATTGAAATCTTATTAATGAGTAAACTTTAAACTTAGCTTACTAAAGAAGCTATCTTTAAAAAACATAGTTTTGCTTAAAGGTGATTCTTCTTTCCCAGAAACACCAATAAATAGTGTGAAATACTCAGTAAGAAAGTGAACACCTTGGTAGTTATATTTTACTCAGACATCTCAAAGTACTGAATTCATGGCTTCTGACTTGTAACAGTCTTAAAGTGCTTAAAGGCATGAACCTCCACTTCTAAATATGCCTGACTTTGAAAGCCTTCAGCTAAAGTATGAAGATTTCTTTGAGTCTCTTCTCCATTTAAAAATGCTGGCTATACAAAAGAGAAAATGAGTTTTAGTTCTATTTCTATGTGCTAAAAAGATTGTGATTTTTTTCTCTGAGAACGTGTGTGGTCTTTAAGTAAGTAATCAGTCGCTATTGAACTACATAAACAAGTAGGAAGGATATGATCAATTTAGATTTTTAAGCTCAGAGCATGTGAATCGCCTTACCATTTTCCTGCTAAGAAAAACATCTTATAGGGTGCCTGGGTGGCTCAGTTGGTTAAGTGACTGCCTTCGGCTCAGGTCATGATCCTGGAGTCCCTGGATCGAGTCCCGCATTGGGCTCCCTGCTCGGCAGGGAGTCTGCTTCTCCCTCTGACCCTAACCCCTCTCCTGTGCTCTCTCTCATTCTCTCTCTCTCAAATAAATAAATAAAATCTTTAAAAAAAAAAAAAGAAAAACATCTTATAATGGGGTCTTAGTCTTAGGACATTCAAAGATGATCAGAATTAAAAGGACCTTTACCAAGTGACTGTAAGAAGAAATGATAATACTATGTGTTTATATAGTATCCTTTATGTAATACTTGCCAATCTGTTTACTAACATTAGCTCATTAATTTTTTTGCCATTCCTTTTAGGGAATGAATATCAGGGTATTATCTCCATTCATTTAGTGACAGACTTAACGTGACTGGGAGATTTGAGAAGAATCAAGATTCAAAAGATGTAGCACATTATTCAAGTTTACTGGAAAGGACATGTGGAAAATACCCAGAGTTTAATCAGTAATTCCTTAGACCTGCTTAGGTCCTTTTAAGGACTTATAGGAGAAAAGGCAGAATTTAACTTTCTGAGATAAAGAACATTTCTTGATATAACCATTTATAGCATCCTTTGCAGGGTTGCTTTAAGTCTTAATTTTAGTCAAAAAGCATTCTTGCCTTTTAGCCTCTCTGAGGAGGTTTTTTCTTTCCTCTCTCAGCCACCTCAAGAAGCTGTGTGTGCATTGCCGGTAGCCATGCAGCTTGGAGTTGAATCAACGTATTAGTAATGAGTTGTTTACAATTACCCTGCCTTAGGTAGTTAAATGAATTTTTCTGATAGCATCTCAGAAAGAATTGCATACTGTTGTATACAATGTAATAAAAATTCCACACTATTACTGTTTGTTTTCAAATCACAACTTTATTATTAATGAAAATGTTCCTTATTTAAAATTAAGACAATGACATTCCTGATTAGAATTGGAGAAAAAAATACTTTTTAGAAAATATTGCTATAGCTTTTTATTAGCTTGCTTCCTTTTTATAGATTTATCAGTGATAGTAAATGTTAATTAGGTTATTAGTTTGGTACAGGATATTTTATAAATTATCTGTCCAATTAGGATTTTTTAATAGATAATTTAGAAAAATGAAAGTCAAATTCAAAAACTTCCAACTTATTCTGTAGTTGCAATGACACTTTTGTTGCTTATGCAGTATAGTCTAGGAAATTTCATGCAGAATGCTGCTTGTGACTTTTTTTTTTATATATTAGTACTTAATTGTGTGATAATAGCTAATATTGATATCTTAGAGCATTACAATGAAATGTGAAAATAGGTATTAATACACTATTGGTAAAATTGGTAAACTGTAAAATATATTGATGGGTTCTTCTTGACTATAGTATTATTAAAATATTAAAAACAAAATATATTTATGCTCATAGGGGTATAGTTCCTCATGTATCTAAAAGACTAAAATGTTCCTTTTCTGCCTTAATTTTAAAAAAGGTTCTATACAGAGGCACGTATAGGAGAGGTAGTGCTTAATTTTGCCTTGAGGGTTAGGTTAGAGGAACGGCTTCCCAGAAGAGGTCCTTCTTGGATCTAAGTCTTAAAAAACTAGGAGTTGGCCATGGGACTACATTCTGGGTTGTGGAAACAGCATATGCAAGGGTATAAACAAGCACAGCATATTCAGAAATTGCGAATAGGTTAGTATGGTAGGGTGTGAGTAGGGAAGTATTGGAAGATGAGTAAATAGCTGGCTGCCAAATTATGAAGGGCCTTGTCTGCCGTACAGAGTCTTCTGTCATTAGTCTATAGGAAATGGGGGGAGTCATTGAAAGACTTTAATAGGACAGTGACAGTGATCAGATTTACATTTTAGAAATACTGTTCTGTGGAAGTGGGCAAATGTCTATCTCAGTTACCACATAGGCTGATAATTCCCAAATTTATATCTCTATCTTTCCTCTGTTCCTCCATTTTTTTTCCTTACCCCTTGGCTAATGTATCACCATCTGCCCCAGAGTCTTTTTTATTTTTTTTAAACTGCTGTTCTCTTAACATTCAAGTGCAATTAGTTATATCTAAAAGGACCAGCATAGCACCTTGCACAAAGTAGGTATTCAGTGAATAAATGAGCATGGAACTTTTGTACTTCAGTTGGCTTCTATCCCATAAACTCCTACGGTTGTTTCAGATTTGGGTAGAAAGTAAAGAAATCTAGCAGCAAGTTTTTCTTTTCTTTTCACCTACCTTTTTCTAATGATAGACTTTATTTGGCTGTCATCCCTGAAGCTTTTATTTTTTCATAAGTTTGAATAGCCTGTTTAAATATCATGTGTTTTATTAGCAACTATAGTATTGGATTTAAGACTGAACCATTCTAACAATCTGAAATACGATAAATGCACTAACAGGAGTCCATTTTATGTATTTTTACTTAGGTGTTATCTTGCGAAGAGAGGACAATAACATTTTGTAAATAATGATGTGTGTAAATGGCAGCAGTTAACTAAAAGTATCATAATGTTTGATACTTATTTGAGAAATACAGGATATATTTATTGGAGTATTATCTCCCATTTAACTGCCGGTATGCTTGGGCCCTGAGATTCTAATATAGAATGCTGTTGCTTTTTTAAAGTATGATAGAGGTTCAAAAGTGACAAAGAACTTGGAAAATATACCACAGAATGTACAGTTGAAGGTATTGATTCTGGAAGTAAAGTATAGGGAGTTAATAAAAGAGCAAAGGAGAAAAACACCCATTTTGTTTTACTAAGAACTATAGAAGAAAATTCTGACTATATAGAACTACCTACAGATTTAGAGGCGCAAATGTGCAGTGCAATTTATTTATTTGTTTTTTTTTTTTTTTAATTTTTTTATTGTTATGTTAATCCCCATACATTACATCATTAGTTTTAGATATAGTGTTCCATGATTCATTGTTTGTGCATAACACCCAGTGCTCCATGCAGAACGTGCCCTCCTCAATACCCATCACCAGGCTAACCCATCCTCCCAACCCCCTCCCCTCTAGAACCCTCAGTTTGTTTTTCAGAGTCCATCGTCTCTCATGGTTCTTCTCCCCCTCCGATTTCCCCCCTTCATTCTTCCCCTCCTGCTACATTCTTCTTCTTCTTTTTTTCTTTCTTAACATATATTGCATTATTTGTTTCAGAGGTACAGATCTGAGATTCAACAGTCTTGCACAATTCACAGCGCTTACCAGAACACATACCCTCCCCAGTGTCCATCACCCAGTCACCCCATCCCTCCCACCCCACCCCCCACTCCAGCAACCCTCAGTTTGTTTTCTGAGATTAAGAATTCCTCATATCAGTGAGGTCATATGATACATGTCTTTCTCTGTTTGACTTATTTCGCTCAGCATAATACCCTCCAGTTCCATCCACGTCGTTGCAAATGGCAAGATCTTATTCCTTTTGAAGGCTGCATAATATTCCATTGTGTATATATACCACATCTTCTTTATCCATTATTTATTTGTTTTTTTTGCCCTTGTTCATTCACCTGCTTTTGACTTTGAACTGTAATAGGCACAGACCTTGTGTCATTCAGACTTAGGTAGGCTTAGTGTCTAGGATTTTAGTACATAGGAAATGTAATGTGGAGCCTCTTTAATCTCTTTGAATAAGTCACTTCAAGTCTACTGATGCTTTCTGTGCCTTTTGAATTGATGCTTTGAAGCTGAGTATTGGGGCAAAGGATATTTGAACTTGGTGCCTGGCATGATTGATATTCACCGCACAGTAAGGGGCAGTGCCGCTCATTGCAAACATTTCATCATTTATTAAATAAAGGTAGAGATATGTATCCTAGTATTCAAAAGTTGAAACTTGGGTGACTTTGCATTGAATAGAATCACAAACCATTAGAAAGGTATGGAAAACCGAGTCAGCATAATTTGTTTAAAGTAAATCTAAAGACTATAGTTTAAAACGGGGTTTGCCAAACCATAGCCCCCCACCCCGACCTGCTTTTCTATGGCTTATAAGCCAAGAATTATTTTTACATTTTCAGATGGTTGGAAGGAAATTAAAAAGCTATTTTGTGACATGTGAAAATGATACAGAATTCAAATTTTATTATCTGTAAGTAAGGTTTTATGGGAACACAGCCCATAAACACATTCATTTATGTATTGTCTACAGCTGCTTTCATGCTGCAACCACAGAGCTGAGTAGTTGTGACAGAGACTGTGTGGTCTGCAAAGCCAAAAACACGTACTGTCTGGCTCTTCACAGAAAAGATGTGCTCTCTGGTTAAAAGACTGTAAGAAAGGTAGAAAGGAAAGAAAGAAATTATATAAGCAATGGTAGATATAAGTGCTATACAGTCCTTTAAGAAAAGTGTTAAATGAAGGATGGATAAAGGGAGAGGCTCTTTAGCCTAAAAGGGAGGTGTTTGGGAGGTCTGGTGGTGATTGTGGTGGAGGCGTGAGAGCTGCCTTGGAGAATTTGAAGGACTGTCATACAGAAGAGGGAATCAGCTTGTTCTCTATGTCTACAAAAATTAGACCTAGAACCCCTTGTGGGAAATATAAGGCAGCACTGCATTAGGGAACATTTTTAACTTGTCCAAATGTAGAATACACAACCTTGGGAGGTAGTCTACTGGTAGTCCCATTCGTGGAAGAATTCAGACAGGCCAGACAACTAACTAGCAAAGACCTAGTAGAATGGATTCAGCATCAACTTGAATGATTTTTAAAGATCCTTTCTAATCTTGAGAGTCTGTGATTTTATGAACTCACACCACTGAAAGTCTGTATCAGGGGAAGATGTCCGAGTACAAGATACACATTTGATTATACCACTGCTGCTCAAAAATCCATTAATAAGATCCTTTCGTCAGCTAAATTAAGTAAAATTCCTAAGTTCTTCACTGTTAGTGTCTAGGTCCTTTGTCCTTTGATCCAAACTTAGCTTTATCACTCTTACCCTGCATAGCATCTCCCAAGTTGGTTTCGACCAAATGTTGTTCTAGGATATGAAAATCTATGATATGCAGAACATAGGTTCTGTGTTCAAATAGATTTGGGAAATGCTGATACTGTCTTGCCCTGGACATTTACAATCTACATTAGTGTACTAAAAGCTCTGAGAAGTCCTGCCCTGAAGAAATTTGTTTAACTTTTTAAAAATCCAGTATCTCCCACACATGTATAAACACAATACTTTTTTTTTTTGCCACAGATACTAACACCAGTTTTTTGTCATTTTCTTTTATTTTTTTGAAAATTTATTGATTTATTTTAGAGAGAATGAGAGGGAAGAGAGCATGGGGGAAGGAAGGGCAGAGGGAGAGGTAGAGAATCTCAAGGAGACTCCATGCTGAGCTTGGAGCCCGACGCAGGGCTTGAACTCATGACCCTGAGATCATGAGCCGAAACCAAGAGTCAGACGCTCAACTGACTGAGCCACCCAGGCACCCCTCCGTTTGTCATTTCCTTATTGTCTTCGGTATTTTATTGTTTTTGCATCCTCTCTCTTCCTCTTGTGTGCTGTTTTTCTCGCTCCAACTTCATTCCTAAATCCAGCATTGGGAAATGGTAAAAGATAATTAGACCACAGAATTGTGGACACAGTTAGAGACCACAAGACACATTCCCTGTAACCCCAGGAAAATAAGAATATAAAGACGTACAAGAATTTAGGAGAATATGGATGTGAAAGGAGAAATCATGTAAGATGAAGGTGCTTTTGATATTACGAAATTTTTCATAGTGAATCAAAAAGTGAATCACCATTTTATTGATAATCTGGCCTTTTGCTTTGTAATTTCTGTTTTTAGCTAGTGTTCTGTTTATCATACCATCTGTTTAGTTAGGCAGTGCTTAAGCATGTGAATAAAAAATGGGGTTGGTATCTGTAGAGAAAGTGACATTACCTATGCTAGGAAGGTAACATCCACACTCTTCCATTCCTTGGTGCCTTTCTCTTGAGGGGGTATTTTTCTGTGTCTGGAGTAGTTAGTGACATGTTAAAAGGAATGAAGGTAAGAACTTATTATACAGTCTATTTATAATCATTTGGAGATGTTCTACTTCCCTGCATATGAGACAGTCTCAAAAGGATTAGTTTTTTCCCCCTGAATCACCCATATGAACCATGAACATGTATCTAAAGATATCTGCAGTCACTGGCAACTAGTACTTATTGAGAATAATAACAGCCAGAGGGTACAGCTTAATGAGTCAAGAATCAGCCTCACATAAAGACTCTATCTAATAGTCTCCCTAGAAACCAACAATCAAATCTCATCAGGGTCAACTTGGTCCTTTTTATAATAGATAAATTGAATAACATGCTGTTTAATTTGTATGTGTGTTATTGGGTGAAGCTATGAAGAGTATTTGGTCTGCATATTAAAGATACCACTATTGTTTTGGTAAGTAAGGATGTTCTTTTTCCTAAATTATTTAACCTTGGGTAATTGGGGATGCAGGAGAAATCTGAATGTGCCAGTGCTTTGTAAGGTTATTTCTAATAAATAGTAATATTTTTAAAACATTAGGGAGGATTTGTTTTTCTGGGTAGAGACTATCTTTGGTTTTCCTTTTGGGCTTGAATTTTTAGGAAGTAGAAAATGCTTGGATAGTTGATAATCTTTCTGTATGTATCATTTCCTATGTTGTATGTCATTTTTCTGGCTTGTATTTGGAAAGTTAAAACCATTTGCCATTTCTTAAAAGCGTTACAGGTTGCCCAGGACCTAAATGCTCATTGCAGAAAATTTGGAAAATACAGTCTAGCATGAAAATGAAAATAAAAGTTAGCATTGGTCCTCCTTTCAGAGCTAGCTGCTGCTGACCACTCATACTGCTGTAGTTACTATTCTTTCAGCTGTTTTTCTGTATACATGTATACAGTAAGATGTGTCTGTGTATTCTGTTTTCTTTTTTTTAAAAAGATTTTATTTAAGAGAGAGAGTGAGCGAGAGAGAGAGAGAGCAAGAGAGAGCACGAGTGTGGGGAGGAGCAGAGAGAGAGAGGGAGAAGCTGAGCAGGGAGCGCAACACGGGCAGGACTCAATCCTGGGACTCTGGGATCTAGGCCTGAGCCGAAGGCACATGCTTAACCGACTGAGCACCCAGGTGCCCCTCCACTTTCGCATGATCAGAAATTTAGTTCTCAGTATTTCCCTGCTGAAAATAAGACTTCTCCAAACATTCTTCTGTAAATTTTGGTATACATCTCTTATTTCCTTACATTAAATTTCTAGGAGTGGAATTGTTAGTTCAAAAGAGGAAATTTTTAAAATGCTTCATTGATATTCCCAAATTGCTTTCTAGAAAGGTATAGTGTGTTTTTTTAAAGATTTTTATTTTTACGTAACCTCCACACCCAAGGTGGGGCTCAAACCCACAGCCCAACATGGAAAATCGCATGCTGCACCAACCGAGCCAGGCAGGTGCCCTGAAAAGTGTAGTGTAGTAGTCTGTTTGGGATGCCATAACAGAGTACCACAAATGGGGGTGCTTTAACAGAAGTTCTTCACAGTTGTGGAGACTGGAAGCCCAAGCTCACAGTGCCAGCAGCGTTGGTTTGTGGTGAGGTCTTTCTCCCTGGCTTGTAGATGGTGCCTTCTCACTGTGTTCTCACATGGCCTTTTCTCTGTACGAGTGTAGAGAGAGGTACCTCTCGGTGTCTCCTCCTCCTCTTACAAGAACACCAGTCCTGTCGGATTAGAGCCCCACCCTTACAACCTCATTTAAGCTTAATTACCTCCTTAAAGGCTTTATCTTCAAATACAGTCACATTGCGGGAGTGTTAAGCATATGAATTTGGGGGGGGGGATACAATGCAGTCTGTAACAGGCAGTAACGTTGGCATCCCATCATCAGTGAATGAGAGTTCCCGTACCCCATCTTTTTTTTTTTAATGTAGATTTTAAACTTTTCCTTTTTTAAAAAATTTATTTATTTGAGAGAGTGCGTGCGCGCACGTGTGTGCATGAATGAGGAGAGAGAGCACAAGCAGGGGGAGCGGCAGGCGGAGGGAGAAGCAGGCTCTCTGCTGAGCAAGGAGCCCGATGTGGGACTCGATCCCAGGACCCTGGGATCATGACGTGAGCCGAAGGCAGGCACTTAACCGACTGAGCCTCCCAGTCACGCCCCCCCTCCTATATCCCCATCTTATTGCCAACACTGGATCTGTACACCACATACACGTGCATGCACATATCACTGGCAATTTGATAAAGATGACTTTTTACTTTGCATTTCTTTGACCATTAGTTTCAGTGAAAAATTTTAAAATATTTGGATGTTTTAATTTTCTGTGAGTTTTCTGTTCTTATATTTTGACCATATTTTTGTTGGGGTTCTTAATTGCCAATACACCTGCATTTTCATTTGTGTGTTTAGCTATTTTGTATGTATCAGACATTTTTGCTTATATAGAAAAGGAATTATACTTTAAAATGTTATTTATCTATGATTTACCTTTAAATCCAGCTAAGTATTACAGGGTTAATATGTATGAGTACCTGTATTAATGAATCATATGTTTAATGCTCACCATACATTCATAAAAACCGTTTATAGTTTGGATGCATTGATTTGCTGGCAGTGAAATATAGGTAATGGCAAGGTTAATGCAAAGTCTTTTCAGCTATTGTTTGCTTTGCATTAACAAATACAGCAGCATTTCCTGAGATACGCTCCTCAGAACTCTAATCCTGCAAGACATCCTGTGAGAAGAGATTTCTGCTGGTTGAATAGGTTTGGGAACTGCTTGCATCCTACATCTCCCACCTAGTGCTTGACAGTGCTCATCAGGAACTTAAGTCTCTGAGAAGCCCTGGAGTAAAGAAATCTGTGTGACATTTGTAACCTGAATACTTCCAAAACTTATTTTGGCAATAAGACTTTCCTCCCTTTTTTGTTTATATGATTTTTGTTACCTTTTTACTTTGAAATGATTCACAGGAAGTTATAAAGAAATGTATAGGAAGGTCCCATTCACCCTTCACCAAGTTTTAACCAGTGGTAACACCTTGCATAACTGTATTACAGGGTCACAATCAGGAAATCCATATTAGTACAACCATACAGCTTATTTGGATTTCATTGGTTAAACATGCACTCGTGTGTGTGTGTGTGTGTGTGTGTGTGTGTGTGTGTGGTTCAGTGCAGTTTTATCACATGTAGATTTGTGTAATCAGCACCACAAGATTCCCTTATGCAAGCTCTTTATAGTCACACACACTCTCCCCCCTTTGCTAGCTCCTGGACACCATTGATAAGTGCTCTATTCCTAAACTTTCGTCATTTCAAGAATGTTCTATAAATGGAACAATATGGTATATAACCTTTTGAGATTGGCTGTTTTCACTCAGCCTAATTCACTTCAGGTTCATCCAGGTTGTTGTGTTTACCAATAGTTCTTTCCTTTCTATTGCTGAATAGCATTTCATGGTATGGATGGACCACCGTTTGTTTACCCATTCACCAATTGAATGACATTTACCCCCTCCCCATCTTTTTGGTGGAATCTATTACTATCCTGTATGAATATTGTTCTGAAGTACATCAACTTTAGAAATTCTGTACTTCAGATGTGATACCATTAAATAATTACTATTTTTTAAAGATTATGCCTCAGTTGCAGAAATTAAAAGTCTTTTATTATTTGGTTTAGGAATTCCAGAGACGCTGTAATACTCTAATTTCATTGATTGAGAAAGAAAATATGGAAATTGAGGAAAGAGAGAGAGCAGAAAAGAAGAAACGGGCAACTAAAACTCCAATGGTAAAATTTTCAGCATTTTCCTAACTTTTAGGTAGATCTCATTTTTTTTTTACATAATTAAAATGCCTATATTATGTTTAATGCCACATGATACCTATTATAAAAACTGTTTTTATGAAGTGCTAATTTGTTTTTGACAGAAAAAGAATACACTACAACTGCATTCCCTATTTGTCTGTAGAACATATGGTTAGGAACTCCCTAGTAACAGGGCTCAGTATTTAAAAAAAATTCCTCATGACTTTAAGCAGAAGTATAATGCAAGTAAAATCCTTTGAATTGAGACTCTGGTTGTCGTGGGGGAGTAGGAGAGGGGTGGGGGGGATGGGATGGGGCTGAGGTTGAAACTGGGAGTTCTGATTTGATCAAATAAGTTTTCTGATCTTTGTGGAACTATGAGTACAAATGAGAACTTTGAGCAGACAGCAAAGCTTTACTTGGTTTACTTGGTAATAAATTAACTGTTGAATAATAAGATGACTTGATTTTAATCTAGTCAGGTTGCCTTGTATAGCTACAATTTAAAATATTCTTTAATAGATCATATTATTTGAGTGTGGTTAAGTAAACTACCATATTTCATCAAGTCTAAGATGTTTCCTATTGTAAGACACAGCATTATTTTATGTATCACTAAGTAAAACTGCTGCCAAGTAACTAATTTGTCATCAATTGTAAGATGCATCCTGATTTCAGAGATGCTAAAGTGAAAAAGAAATGTGCATCATAGAATATATGAAATATGGTATTTTAATATCTATCATACAGTTTTAAAAAATAATACATTCATAAATAGCATTTTGCCAGAAAACTTTAAGTAGTTCTTTAAGATGAGAGTACATTTATAGTACCATGTGTAAGTAGACATTTGCTGACTATTTTTGATGGGTATTTTATGTCTTTTCTTAAAAAAAAAATCTTTGAAGGTTATTTTACATTGGGTTATATATTTTGTTGGGCTATATAGAACGTTAACTGTGAGTATAACATTTAAGTGAATATTCATGTTAAAATTTTTTTTTAATGCATTTACATCCTAGATTTAACATTGTTGGGCCATTTAAAAATGTGCATATTGGAGCAGAACATTAAATCTGTTTCCATTTTAGTCACAGAAAAGAAAAGCAGAGTCAGCTACTGAGAGCTCTGGAAAGAAGGATGTCAAGAAGGTGAAATCCTAAAGCCTAGAAATAAAGTTTTAAATGGGAAACTGCTATTTTCTTGTTCCCATCTTCAAATGCTAATTGCCAGTTCCAGTGTATTCATGGTACTCTAAGAAAAATCTCTTTGGTTTTGATTTCTTGCATATTTTATATATTTTACAATGCTTTCTACCTGAAATGTGTAGCTTTATATTTTATGCATTCTAGTATTTTTGTGTACTGTATTTTGTGCATTTCATGTCTTCATCAAAATCCTCTCAGTCCTTGTTCTTTTGAAGCTTGTGCTGAGGTTTTAGCTTTTCTATGTTTTATATGCCGCTGCTTTGAAAGAGAACCTAGATTCTATAGCTGTATTATTGTTGTTTCATACTTTAAATTTATATGGCTGTGGAAAAATGAATTAAAATGATTTGAGGAGAAAGACTTTTTCACTTCTTTGTTGCTTTCTTTTCTATTGAGTATGGGCTTGTATGTGTTACTGCATACTGTGATTAGCATAATAATTGTTTCTTTTGAGGTCATCTAAATATTTTTTTCCTAAAGGAATAAAGGGTGAGAACAGAAAAATATAAAAAAAAAACCCTAATATTTGATACTGTGCTTGCTGTCAGTATGCATTACATTTAAATTATTCTCTAAATATTCAAGTGGGAAAATATAATAAAGAAATGTCTATAAGAAATTTAATTATTTCCTGTGTTTTGTGCAGTAGAAAAATAGTTGTGTTTATTGAATTGCATTGCTCACTACTGTGTATTTGGTTGCAAGTTAAAGCTTTGCTTGCTGACTTGTGAGTGATCATCTGTCCCGTAGAGACGGTTGAGAGGAGTCTGGGTATAGCATGTAGATTTATTAACAACTAAGTTAAGAGTACGAAATAAGTGCTATGCATGTAGAAGAAGGGGGTCTGGCTTCTGTAGGAATACAATTATGCTCAGATAACAAACAATCTCAAAGTGTCAGAGTTTATTTCTTGCTCACACTATAGATTCCATGCAGGTCAAACAATCTCAAAGTGTCAGAGTTTATTTCTTGCTCACACTATAGATTCCATGCAGGTCAGAAGGATAGGAGAATGGGAGGGGACCTGTTCCACACAGTCACTCAAGGTTCCAGGCTGACTGAGGCTCCAATGTTTTTTACTGTCGCTATACCATCTGGAACATGTGGCCTTTTCAGCTGCTGCTGTAGGAGAAAGGCTGAAGAATCTCATGTAGGTTCTTCATTACCTAGGCCCAGAAGTGACACATGTCCCATCCATTTATATTTCATCATTCCAAAGTAGTCACATGGTCCTGTGTATGTGAAAGACGGCTGGCAAATGTAGGGGAACAAGTGGAATGTTTTACATTACTGCCTCTGCTGCCAGGCCTGTTGGCTCAGGAAAGAACCCGTGGAACACATGGAACTGTTAGCATGTGATCAATCAGAATCAAGGTCAGGTTATAAGGGAACAGGGAAAATGGATTGGAATCTAGTGTGAAACACATAGCAAATAAGCAAAGTTGGGAATGCAGGAAAGTGATTTTAGTTATCAAAACAAGGTTTGGATCACTAAAGGGTTGCTCCCTCCCCCTACCAAAATCCTTTGCATTTCCTATCTGATTCTGTCACCGGCAAAACTTGGGTATCCGTGAAATTCACACCCTCAGTCTTTTCATAGGGGTTCTGACACCTAGGAATCAATCTAGAATGACAATCCACTGTCTGCTGGACTCTTCCAAGTCTTCATTCATTGTCTAGATTTCATATTTCTTACTGCCATGCTCCTGATTGGATTCCTTTTACCGTTTCTACTCTTAGGACTTAGAGTCTTGTACTCTGTTGGAAGTTGGGGTGAAATTGAGGTGCTATTAAGTGATGAAGTCAGGATGATACTAGGTCAAGGGACCAAGAGATACCCAAATCTGTCCTTGACTTAACTACCCTTTCTGTAAGGTCCACAAAGAGGCGAAGGTGAGCAAAGTAATACTTCAGTAGCTGGTACTTTGGCTCCAAACTTCAATCCAGAGCTCTTAAGCCCAAAATAAAATCTTGGAATTTTCTACTCAATGAGATTTAAACGCTATAGTTACCTGGGCTAGAGAAAATGATACCTGAGAGGGTTTTACTGAAACCCCCAAGTTTTGTGTACTGAAAAACAGTGAGGGTCCTAGACTCTGATCAATGAGTTCAGCATTTCTTTTCTTAGCAATTAAATTCAGGGTGGGAGCAGTACAATTAGGATCTTTAAACTTCTTTCATGAAAATTTGACAATCTCTGCTTGCTCTTTCTCTGTTAACCCAGAGGGGTTAATAGCTAAGCTGTATGTGACTATCTGCTTTAGGGGAGAAAATCTGCAGGTAAGTTCTTCCAGCCTTTTCATGGGGCCATTTTCCTGATCCATATCATGGCTCTTATGAGACTTTCTTGGACCAAAGAGAAGTGAAATTCAGCTCTTCAAGATGCTCAATAAATACTTCTGGTGTCATCCTCAGAAACTTGTGAAATGGTTTTATCCAGGACATTGACTTAAAGAACACACCATATTTAGTGAAAAATTCACCACCTACTCTATTCCTCGTCTTAGATTATGTACAGCATTGTTGTTGAACATAGCCTACAAAGGAGACCCATACAGTGAACACCAGCTGATAGCACAGTTCAAATAATACAATGTTGGGGATACAAAATGCCCCGAATCTGTATTTGAAACCTCTCTTATTGTCAATTCTCCACAGAGAAATTGAAGTATGATAGACAATTCAAAAGTCCTGAGAAAGAAATCCCGTTTCAAACAAGGGACTGAGACTGATGGGGTAGTAGCTCTAGACCTGGCTGCCTTTTGGGGAGAAAAAACAGGACATTCAGTTTACCAGCTGCTTGGAGGCCAGAGGAAGCAGAAGAGTGTGCTGTTTTCATGACTACAATCTTATAAATGCACAATGATCCAGCCCACCAGCAAAAATGGTCCAATCGATTGTATGGGAATCTGACCCTACCTGATTCCTTATTTACAGAATGCGCAAGGACGGAAGTGAGTAGAACAGGGACCCTGAGTGGTTTTCTTCACTCAAGACCTCTGTAGAAGACAAGAGGTGAATAGGTTTTCCAATAATCCTCCCACAGAGGCACTTGGAAAGCATCTGTCTTGATCCATTGGGTACTCAGGCTCTAATTGCCTTAGAATCAAAAGAAGGGGGTGAGCTCAGTTATCTCATTTGCATAATAGCCATTTGTATCTGTCTTTATTGCACAGCTCCTTTTACTGCTGGCTCCCTGGCCTATGAGTGGTTATGCTATATGGAAAACCTGGATACTGTTGCATCACACAATTCTTCCATGAAATATGCCCCCAGATTTGGTTTCATTGTCTGAGACCACCCAGTTAAGAGAAGTTATTGCAGCTATCTTAGTTGCTGGGTGTTTGGTTTTAAAAACCTGTACTCAACTGGTGGAACTATCTACTGTCACCAAAATAAAATGCTCTTATTTCCCAATTACTGACAAAGGTCCCCACTGTGGTCTTTTGTTCCTCTTCTATGGTGCGGTAGCCAATGCAGCCACCTATTTCAGATTTCTGTGCCAGTTTCAAGGCCCATGATAGCGCTGGTGTCCACATTGCTTTCTCTCTATTCTTATCAACTCCTGAAATCCTCAAGTTGTCATCAAATTTCAAACTTCCATCAATATTCTATTCCATGTCGTCTTCATTTAGTCTGCCTAAGCTATCCTCCCCAATTGACAAAGGGTAAGATTTTCCTGTGGTTCAAATACATGTAGCTAATGCTATTTGTCATGTCCCCAGTCCCTCAGCCTTATCATTTCTGTGTGCTCTAGCTGATTTCTAACTGCCAGTATCTCTTTGTCTAAGGACTTTGAGGACTTTGTCAGAGGCCTTGGAAGGCTTTTCAATCCTTTGTTTGATAGGCTGGGAGAGCTAGAGGGTTAACACCTCTGAGTGGCTCTCAATCAAAAACTAATTGGGGTTGTGTATAAGTACCCAAACTCTCTCACCCCTTGAGTAAAGTCTCTCTTAGGTATGTGATCTATGTGGTTCCCCAGAGTTTACTCATAGAATTAAGCTCTAGTTACTCAAAGTAGTAGCTGTGTTGATGACATACTTTTTATTGACTTTGTTTCTTTCCCTGTATCACTTATTCTCCTGTGGGTATTTTCTGGGGTCAACTCCTAAATGATACTACTTGCGTGAGAATCTTATCCCAGGGTCTGCTTCTGAGGAAACCCAAATTAAGATACTCACCTTGTATGCATAGTTCTTCTTAGCCCTTAGTTATTTCATTAAAAGGTATAGAGTGTTTAAGGAGAGTAATGACTGGACAGTATATCATTGATCTGTTCTTAGAAGGTCTACCCATCTGTGGACACTTAGTAGGTGATATGATTACATCAGGATATTCTGCCCTGGCACAAAGTGCTGGGTTCTGATTTCTCTCCATAAACAGAGGAAACTTTTTCATACAACCAACAGTTTTGGCATTGGGAATTGTTAGGCAGAGGTTAAAGGGTTCCAAGTTTTGGTAAGGCCAAAGCTAGTGTCCAGGCTATGGCCTCTGGAAGTGTTCTCCATGCTAGTTGGTGCCCCTTACCTGTAGCAGTGGTCCATTTAGATAACTGAACCAAGTGTTGGCCTTTCTCCCTGTACTGTGGCATATTGCCATTACAACAGCCTGGTGACCAGGCTTTTTCGTCTGTTGGCCTAGTGACCTGATGATTTGTCCATTTCCTGATACATTGTTTTCCTACTGGGGAGACTTTCATCTAGGCCGTTGTAGTCAGATTCAAGCTGTGTATTTCCATTGGCTTTCAGCCTTGCCAAGTATTGCCAAGACATGCTTGGTTAATTTCTCATCTTCTTCTCATGACATACGTTATCAGAATTTGTCCATATAGGACTACCAAATTTTGTGGTCTATTTTTGAGGATCTCCATTTATGTGTGGAAGGTTGATGGTGAGTGCCATGTATGTGCAGTTGTCTACCTCCCATCATGAATACAGTTTTGAGCTAATATATCTCCTTTAGTGGTAGAGGCCAAAGCCTGTTTACTATATCTAAGACAGTAAAGATCTTTGCATAAGGTCTTATCTTTTCTAGAATATTTGGTATATGACCATCATCATCATCAGTTGGGATTGATACCTTATTCAGTTCTCTCCTAGAATCAACTGTAAGTCTCCAAATGCCATTTAGTTTTTGTACTGGCCATATGAGAGCATTGCTAAAATACGATAATTTACCCATTTTCTTCTGATCACTGAGTATTCCTTCTATTTCTCAGTATGTGTTAGCTATGTCGTTCATAGTTAGGTAGATGGCCTCCCTTACCTTTGTGAGAGATGATTGCAATTATGTCTGGGTATATCTTTGTAGGTATGTCCTTTTGGGTTTCATATGTCTATCCTGGTTTCTAAGATCTCAAGCTTTATTCTTTCTCTTCATTTCCTAATTCTTTCCTAGCTTGCCTCCCATCACAACTAAAACTCAACGTATCTCCTGGTTAAGAGTTTTAAAATATCCTGTAATCATTCTACCTGCTGACTAAGGGCCTTCTGCTGTTTCCAGGCCAACCCATTTCTCAAAGCCAAGGCATTCTGGGTACAGGCATTACTTAATATCTTTTTGACTTTTTTCTTTCATTAAATTTTCCTCTCCAGCTCAAAAAATCTACTTTCCCTGTGCAGCAAAGGCCTCAATTCCTTTCTTATTAGTGAACTCTACCTGCGGTGATTGTATCCACACTCTGAAGCCTCTGAAATCCACAACCATGATTAGACATTTGACCAGTGCTCACTGAAGATACCGGATCAGGAAAGCCATTGCAAGGAGTGTATTTTCTCCTGATTAGGCCTTGCAAATCACTAAGGGTTATTTCTGTTAGTCTATCCCTTTATCTTCTTTCCACAAATTTGTAGATTAGGATTTAGATATTGCCCAAATCAGAGTCAACATGAGAATATATGGTGGAAAGGGACTCAGAAAACTTTGGAGAAGACATATGACACCCAGAATTTCATCTTGCCATCATTCTCTCTTTACCCCTGGATGCAGGTTAAAATAAGATTAAGAGATTTAGAGTTTGGGCCTGCCATCTAGTTGGCCATGTGACTATTTAGATCTAACAATCCAATAGGCCAAAGATGCTTATTTCAGGAAGACTTAGGTCATGTCGTGGACCTTGTTGCTCCTGCAATTCAAAGTCTACCCTAGCTCTTAAAATGAATATTTGCATCAATACCGGTACCTACCTATTACACATGGGAGATTATATTCTCGGCCTATAGAAGCAGTGCTTCAAGTTGGAGGACTGAACCTCAGTCTCTTCTGTGGGACTTTGCTCTCCAAATGTCAGTTCCTGGGGCACATATTTGCTTTGTCTGCTGAGATAATGCCAATGTGGAGGGTGGAGGTGAGATGCAAGTACATTAAGGGATGAAATTATGATGGTAAGAGACCAGGGGACTCAGGAATACTTAAATTCTGCCTTGACCTTACCACCTCTGTGTGTTCTACAAGGGATGTATGTACATAAAAAAGTGGTAAAAGAAAGCAAAGTAGCATTTTATTAACTGGGACTTTGGTTCCAAACCCCAGTTTAGTATACTATTGATTGGGCTTGAGCACAAGGAGGTTAGGGTAGAGGCTGCCTGGAACTCAGAACCAAAGCAAGGTGAATAGTTTAGCATTTCCTTGAAGCCAAAATCAAATTTCAAAATTTGCCAGTCCAATGAGAAAAAAACCTCACAACTACCAACTCCAGAGGGAATGAATCCAGAAAGAGGCTTTCTATCCATATGGGATTGTTTAGATTCCCAAGGTCTACACATTTAGAAACTCTGGTGCAAAAAGTGTTTGGGAATCTTACCCATCAGTTCTGCACTCCTCCACTACTTGTATAGGAGGTTAGGGAGAGGACCACAGAGGAGCTTTGAACCCCTTCCCCTGGAGGCCAATATGGGCACTATGCTTACACTGCTTCAATGCTCAGCTTCTGTAGACAGGTCAAGTCCTACAGCTTGTGTTTGATACATGTTGATACATGGCTGGAACATTGACTAATACAAAAGGTATCACACGAGGTACCATTACAGAATGCAAACTTGGTAACTTTGAACGAGAATCCGTATCACCTATGTGGGATTTCTTGTCATCTGTCATATTTTGTGATTATTGGTGAGACAAAGTTTATCAGTGAACAATCGTTTACTATACAACAGTGTCACAGTATTTTGAGTCTTCTGGGAGATGGTGACGGTTGCCAGTCATGACAGTAGGAGAAAAAATGATGCTTTCATATGTTATTATAAATGCACATTTACTGCTAACATTTGAATATGCATGGATTATGTTTTCAAAACATCTGTTTTTATAATTAAAAAAAGCAAGGTAAATGATATGTTAATAATTTGTATGCCATAATTTTCCTCATGTGGAGATCTTCCACAATGCTAGGTAGGTGCTGGAGCATAGCAAAGCCACACTGCCCAAGGCTTGTAGAACCGTAACTGGTGAGTCATCTCTCAGGATGCAGAGTTTAGAGTTAATATGCTGAAGGAAACATTTGGAATTGTATTCAGAATTGTCAGCTTCAGCCTTTGAAGACAACTATTCTTGGTTTGGTTTGGTTTTATTTAGGTTCTGTATCACTTAACTTTTACTGCATAACAAACTACTCTAAAACTTGTGGCCTGGGGCACCTGGGTAACTCAGTCGTTAAGCGTCTGCCTTTGGCTCAGGTCATGGTCCCAGGGTCCTGGGATCGAGCCCCGCGTCGGGCTCCCTGCTCCGTGGGAAGCCTGCTTCTCCCTCCTCCACTCCCGCTGCTTGTGTTCTCTCCCTCGCTGTGTCTCTCTCTGTCAAATAAATAAATAAAATCTAAAAATAAATAAACAAACAAATAAATAAATAAGAAACTTGGTGGCCTAAAACAACCGTTTATTTTTATTTTTATTTTTTTAAGTAATCTCCATGCCCAACATGAGGCTCAAACTCCAAACAACCCCAAGATCAAGAGTTGCATGCTCTACCAACTGAGCCAGCCATGTGCCCCAAGACAACCATTTATTTAACTTGCAATTTTGTGGGTTGGCAATTTGGGTTGGGCTCAGTTAGGTAGTTCTTTTGTCTTGACTGGGCTCACTCGTGTGTTTGGTCAGCTTCTGATCAGTTAGGTGACACTGGTTGTGGTGGTTGACTGTTGGCTTGGTCAATGGGGGTAACTCAGCCACATATTTCTTATTGTCCAGTGGGTTAGCTTGGGCTTGTTCACATGGTAGCTTGGCAGGGTTCCAACAAAAAGAGCAAAACTTGCAAGGTCTCTTGAGCCCCAGGCTTAGATTTCACACAACTTCTACTAGATTCTATTGGTCAAAGCGAATTATAAGGCCAGACCAGATTCAAGGGATAGAGAAATTGATTCCACTTCTAGATGGGAGATGCTGCAAAGTAACATTGCAAAAGGCCTGGATACAAGATGAGTGTGGAGGGGAATCTATCACAGGCTCTTTCTGTTGAGGTGTCCTGATTTATAGTTAGTGTGTGACTTAACATTCCTCTAGTAGTATCCCAAATTATAACATTTGAGTCCCCGTGTGCATAGGTCAGTGGAAAGTCCAGAGTCTATCACTTAGAGCCTTCCTTCCTGATACGTTTGTGAAGGGTACAAAGATATTTTATTTTTGACTGCCATTTTGAACTAGTAGTCTTTTTGATTTAGCAGTTTGGATATCCTATTTATTTTGGCCCCAAGAATATTTGGACTCCCTGTTTCTGAGTATAAGCAGTTACATCACAATTATGCTAACAGAGACAGAGACTGCTAATTGCTTCCCAATATACATCTTTTACTTCTTGCTTAGTAATAAGAACATCTATTTTCAGTTTTTCCACATTGCCACTTGGCTAAAAGACTGCATTACCCAGCTTCCTTTGTAGTGAGGTATGGCCACATACTAAGTTTTGGCCAATGAGATGTAAAGAGAAGTAACATTGCACCTTCTGGAAAGTGTCCTGAAAAGGAGAAGTTTTCTTCATCCTTTCTTCTTTCCTCCTGGTTGGGAAGTGGACTTGATGGCTGGAGTTCAAGCAACCATCTTCAGTTATATGGATGCACATCAAGGATGGTGTAGTAACTGGATAGAAGGAGCCTGGGTCCCTGATGACCATGGAACTGCCTTCCAACCCTGGGGTATCCCCACTTCCAGACTTCTTTATCTTGAGAGAGAAATAGTTTTCCATCTGTTTAAGCCACTGTCTCAAATTTTGTTGTTATTAGTATATGGAACTCTATCCTAATACCCCAGTTTTTTTTTTTAAAGATTTTATTTATTTATTTGACAGAGAGATAGAGAGGACAAGTAGGCAGAGCAGCAGGCAGAGGGAGAGGGAGAAGCAGGCTTCTCCGCTGAGCATGGAGCCAGACATGGGTCTTAATGCCAGGACCCCCCAGGATCATGACCTGAGCCGAAGGCAGCCGCTTAACTGACTGAGCCACCCAGGCACCCCCTAACACCCCAGTATTGATGATTTTTTATTGAGCAAATTTTTGTTGAAACAAATTCCCTCAAGCCAACGAAAGTCCTTGATGAATTTTCTAAGTTGTTAGATAAAACATTTCCATTTTTTTCCATTTGTACTTTTATTCTACTGAGCATATTTTCATTGGGATTGGTTAGTTTCATCTTAACTTTATAGTAAGGATTTGCCTTATCAATAAATTAATTTTCATAGTAAAATTTACTTGGCATTATAAATTTTTGATTTGTGGACATGATTTTCATCAAGGTCTAGTTTCCCTGAGTCAAATTTTACAGATCTAAATTTTTCAAGAACGTGTGGTTTTTCTGTAAAATTATAGCCAATAACAAATTTTATCATGTGCAGTTTCACCACTTTTCATGTTTTTCTATGGTGGTTATGTCCACCAAGTCTACATTTTCTCAGGTCAGTTTTCAGAATTGCCAAGGTTAAAAATGACATGTAGTTTTTAGTTTTTTGTTTCTAATAAATTTTACTATGTGCGTTTTTTTAAAGATTTTATCCATTTATTTGACAGAGAGAGAGAGAGCATAAGCAGGGGGAGTGGCGGGCAGAGGCAGAGGGAGAAGCAGGCTCCCCACAGAGCAGGGGGAGCCTGATGTGGGACTCGATCCCAGGACTCCAGGATCATGACCTGAGCCTAAGGCAGTCGCCCAACCAACTGAGCCACCCAGGTGCCCTACTATGTGCATTTTTAGACATTGACCATTTTATTTGTGTTAGTTCTACCTGCTATATATTTTTTAAAAGATCTTATTTATTTATTTATTTATTTATTTATTTAAGAGGTAGAGAGAAAGACAGCATGCCGGGGGAGGAGCAGAGGGAGAAGGATATGCAGACTCCATGCTGAGTGCAGAGCCTGATGTGTTGCTCGATCCCATGACCCTGAGATCATGACCTGAGCCAAAATCAAGAGTTGGACGCTTAACCAACTGCACCACCCAGGCGCCCCTCTAACTGCTATATTTTTATGAGTTGGAAATTGATACTAATTTCTTGGTGATTCCATGAGGAAGTTGTGAGCAACTCCCCTCAGATGTTCCAGAATTTTCCTGTTCTTCAGACTGGATCTATGCTATTGCACATCCATACTTATAAATATAAGTGACTTGTTTCTGGCAATCTCCTTTAGCGCAAATCCTCCTAAGTCAAAGTTGCAATTACCATTACTTTAAATGGGAGAAAATGTCATACATCCCTGAGCCCCCAAATTGACACCAATTTTCTTAAAACACCACCAAATTTCCATTAAAATGGACTCAAGTGGTTTAATAATTAATGTTACTTATCATAATACAACCTAATTAAATTAGGCAGTTTCTCCTAATATAATTATAGCTATTTACCTGTTCTCCCTTAAATTGTTTGCGGTTATTGTATGCTCAACATGTAAAACTCTGTTCCCACCCCCCCCATCATCAGTATGATACTGAAAGTTTATGTCCTTCAACCTTTAATGCAACACACACACCTACAACAATAAAGACAAAATAAATCAATTAAAAGAATACATTTTAGGGGTGTGTCAATGACCTTCAGCTGAAGTCCACCAGGAACACACCTGTAGATAAACAAGTTGGGTTTATTACTTGTTGCAGGGAGAGAAAATAAAAACCATGAGGAGGGGCACCTGGGTGGCTCAGTCGTTAAGCGTCTGCCATCGGCTCGGGTCATGATCCCAGGGTCCTGGAATCGAGCCCTGCATCGGGCTCCCTGCTCTGTGGGAAGCCTACTTCTCCCTCTCCCACTCCCCCTGCTTGTGTTCCCTCTCTCGCTGTGTCTCTCTCTGTCAAATAAATAAATACAATCTTTAAAAAAAAAACCCATGGGGAAACATGGGTCTCTCAGTGAGAGGATTGTAGAAAGAATCTGTTATGGGATTTGAGCTTTGGTTAGGTGATTAAGGGAAGGTCTAAGGAAATGAGGGTTCCTTCTAGATAGGATGCTGTCAGAAATCAGGGATGATTCTATAACTGGGTTTCTCAATAAAATCTTATCTCTAGAGAGGATGGGCTAGAGACAGGATAAAGCTATATTTGGTAAAGAAGTAGCGGTTATTCATTTAGGCCAAGAGGGGGTGGAGTTTGGTAGTTTGCTGGGGGCATAGTGACCTTGACTTTGTGCTTAAGACAAAATTATGAAGTGGCTTTGTTTCGTCTCACATTCTCATGTTCTCAGAGTAACATTTTTTGGAGTTGATATGTGAAATTGTTAATGTCCAGTAGGAGAATAACATGACAGCTGTGACCATCAGAGCAGCTTTTGGATTTCGGGAGATGCCTTTTTTCTTTCTCAGGCACCACACTTCAGGTTGTCATTGTTATAAACTAGTAAAACAGGAGTACTCTGAGAAGAGAACTTAATGCAACGTGTGCCAACCCTATAACTGGGAAGATCAGCATGCAGTGTCTTTCCTCTCATTGGCTCAGCTACTTTCAAGGTGTCAAATCCTTATTTATACATTCAAAGAAATTTCTTATGAGTTGAAGTAGAGGTATTAAACTCCTAGCAAAGTTGAATTCTAATGTCAATTGTTCCACTCTGGGTGGAGGAAAGAGCAAAATACAGAACAAAAATGTTCTTGGGCTCAAAATGGCAGGGTCAAAATAGGCAGTGAGAACAAAATGTTCTGTGTGTCTGGGAATGCCCCCAAGGTCCTGTATGTTTATCCAGGTTCAGGGCTTGGCCCTGCTACTCCTCTCTTGGCACTGGGTCTGAACCCAGACAAGCCCTATCAAGGCTGCAGGCTTCCTTCCACCTTGGCTACCCGAAGCTGTTTGCTTCAGGACAGGCTTTCATGCCACTTTTACTGCCACTGAAGTTGGCAAGGTTTTTGATCCCTTGATTGCTCCTGTTGCCATTGCTGTACTGGACTGTGCATTGTCACTTGTTATGACTGAATTGATGGGTCTAGGGCAGAACACTCCCACTCACATCACTTCCCTGGCCCCTTACTGAGGTCCCACCTGGGCCACCACTGAGCAAAGGTGCTCTAGCAAGAACTGGTCAGGAATTCAAATACTTGAGCTCTTTAGAAACATTAACTTTTCTTCAGGACACCAGAAGAGCTGAAGTGTGATTGGTTGCTGGGTTTGCCACCGCACAGATCCAACCCTGTTCCTCTCCGACTACCTGGCTTGGGGTAAGCATCTCTTTCTACTCTCATAGTGATTTGATCTCAGAAACTTTGTTGCTCTTTCTGCTACTGGGCCTTGACCAGAGTCACCTCTGTCCATTCTGACAAATGTCATTAACTTAATGTATTTATTCAAAATATATTTATTATTTATTCATGTGTGCATTTATTCACTTATTTTTCATTTAATTGGACTTTAGGATAAACTCCTGGGGGAAGGGATTGTAGCCGTGACCACTTTTCTGATAGAATGCCCTTTAAGCTGTGCATCACTAGAACTGTCTTTGTCCCCTTTGATCTGTATTTCTCTATCATTATCTTTGTCTCTCTCGTTGACTGTGTTTCTCTCATCTTGTTAATCGCCCTTAGCTGCTCTTACACTCAAACTAATTTAAATAGCCCTCTCCTCAGGCATTGTAAGAACACCAGCCAGCAGGAATCCAGGCAGTTATGCTTTCCATCTCTCTTCAGGACTACATGATGTCTCTCAATGTCCCTGTCGTTGTTATTCCCTCTCAGTATCTCTGTTTCTCTATGTTTCTTTAGCTTCAATGGATGACTTACTGATTTTATTTCTTGAAACTCCATGCTGTTCTCAATGCATTCTGCTTTTGTTGTTACTTTGCCTTGCCATGATCCTCCATAGATCCTTCTCTTCTTCAGGGCATTTTTGGTAAGTGATGATTGTCATTTCTTACTGCTACAGTCTTCAGATTTTTAAGTGGGAGAATCTTAGGGGTATAGATCATCTTCTGCATCAGGTCGCATTGTAGGTAAGTGGTTTGACTGACTTGGCTAAATCTGGGTCGGGTACACCCTATGGCTAAGGGCAAGGTCATGTGATATGAAACTTGGCAGCATGAGCAGCAAAGGTTGCAGGCAGGCTGTGATTGATATCTCCCTATAGTCTGCTTCTTGCCCATTGGTATATTAACTTTCCTCCTGTATGCTGTACCAAAGTTGTCTCTGCCTAAAACAATCTACCAATGATGCCTCAACCACAAACACCTGCTCTCCCACTTGGAGGAGGAAGACAACCCAGTTTTATCTAGAAGTAATGAGAAAAGATCACATTAAAAGTTGCTTATCAGACCCAGTGTTGATAATTTTTAGGTGGCATCTTCAAATCTTCAATTCCTGAGCCTGCCTATGGTTGTTAATTCAGAGTATATATTGCATCCTGCAGCTGCTTGGGTATGGTGAATTATATAGTGGAATCAGTAGGCATACATTATTGCACAAAAATGCATTCCTTGGTCAACAAATCTGACCAACTGGAGAATCTGCCTCTGGGAGGATTACCCCTGACATGCTCTAAGGGCAGCAGGAGTCCACTTCCAGGTGATACCAGCACTCTGGGCAAAGCCAGCTTTGAGGGATTGGTTCTCAGACTTGGCTTGGATTGGAATCACCTGGAGGGTTTATTAAAACACAGAGCACTGAGTTCCACCCCCAGAGTTTCTGCTTCAGAGCATTCTGGTGATGTTGATGCTGCTGGTCCAGGAACCACATTTTAAATAAAAACCCTTATTCTAGGGTGAGTAAATAAGGCCTTTAGTAGTCAAGTAGAAGTGGGGTTTTGTTGGTAGTTTCTTTTTTTTTTTTTTTTTTTTTTTGGTAGTTTCAATCCAGGAGAATTTCTCTAGGTTATCTGTCAGTTGTGTTATTGGGAACTCCTCAATTTTGTTTTGGCTTTTTAAGTTTTTTTTTTTTTTTTTTAGGTTTTTATTTTAATTCCAGTCAGTTGACATCCGGTGTTATATTAGTTTCACGTGTACAATATAGTGATTCAACACTTCATACATCACCAGCTGCTTATCACCACAAGTGCCCTCCTTAATCTCTGTCACCTATTTCACCCGTGCCCCCCCCACCCCGTAACTATCAGTGTGTTCTCTATAGTTAGGAGTCTGTTTCTTGGTTTGCCTCTCTCTGTCTTTCTCTCTTTTCCCCCCATGTTCATTTGTTTCATTTCTTAAATTCCACATATGAGTGAAATCATATGGTATTTGTCTTTCTCTGACTCACTTATTTCACTCAGCATTATACTCTCTAGCTCTACCATGTCATTGCAAATGGCAAGATTTCATTCTTTTTTATGGTTGAATAATATTCCATTGTATATATATACACACCACATATTCTTTATCCATTCATCAATCAATGGACATTTAGGCTGCTTCCATATCTTGGCTATTGTAAATAAAGCTGTAAACATAAGGGTGCATGTATCCCTTTGAATTAGTGTTTTTGTATTTGGGTAAATAACCAGTACTGTTATTGCTGGACTAGAGGGTAGTTCTATTTTTAACTTTTTGAAGAACCTCCATACTGTTTTCCAGAGTGACTGCACCAGTTAGCATTCCCATCAACAGTGCAAGAGGGTTTCACTTTCTCCGCATCCTTGCCAACACCTGTTGTTTCCTGTGTTTTTGATTTTAGCCATTCTGACAGGTGTGAGGTGATATCCCATTGTAGTTTTGACTTGCATTTCCCTGATTGTAAGTGATGATGAACATCTTTTCATGTGTCTGTTGGCCATCTGGATGTCTTCTTTGGAGAAATGTCTGTTAATGTCTTCTGCTCATTTTTTAATTGGATTATTTGTCTTGTTGAGTTTTAGAAGTTCTTTATATATTTTGCTACTAACCCTTTATCAGATACATCATTTGCAAATATCTTCTCCCATTCAGTAGGTTGCCTTTTAGTTTTGTTAATTGTTTTCTTTGCTGTGCAGAAGCTTTTTACTTCGATGTAGTCCCTATAGTTTATTTTTGCTTTTATTTCCCCTGCCTCAGGACACCTATCTAGAAAAAAGTTGCTATGATTGATGTCAAAGAAGTTACTGCCTGTGTTCTCTTCTAGGATTTTTATGGTTTCAGGTCTCATATTTAGGTCTTTAATCCTTTTGAATTTATTTTTGTGTATGGTGTAAGACTGTGGTCCAGTTTCTTTCTTTTGCATGTTGCTGTCCAGTTTTCCCAACACCATTTATTGAAGAGACTGTCTTTTTCCCCATTGGATATTCTTTCTTGCTTTGTTGATGATTAATTGACCTTATAATTGTGGGTTTATTTCTAGGTTTTCTGTTCCGTGGGAATCCCTCAATTTGTAAACCCAAAACAGAGGTCTCTCTGTGTTCTGTCCCTGCTGGCACCTGGATTGCCACCCTTCTTCATGTGCTGATGGCGATGTTCATACTCCCTTCTGCGATTAACTGCTGCCGCTTGTGTCCAACCCTAGTTGCCCCTTCTTTTGTGTATTTAGTGATACCTTTTCATCATTTTTCCCATTCTCATTTCCTGCCAGGAAAGGACTTACTGCTACTTGCCTCAGTCTTTTTGTGTTTCCTAACTCAAAATCCTAAGACTGGGAATCTGTTTGGTCGGCCAGGTTATGTTAGGCCAAAAAGGGTTGCTGGCTGGCCTGTGGATTTTCAGCCCTTGGATTGTGAGTCCATACTGAGTTCCATTGGCTATGGCCTTTCCTGGTGGCTGTAGCCAGTGAATGTCTGAGTCATATGGTATAGGACATGACAGACTGGGCAGTGGGGTTTAAGGGAAGGGTAAGTTAGACAAAGGGTTTGGGTTGCGGCAGGCACTGATGGACATTTTAAGTATAGTATATTGACTGGCAGGATTAGTTTTCAGATGCTACCTACCATACTGGTTATTTTTTAATAATATAGTAATATTGAAGGGGCGCCTGGGTGGCTCAGTCGTTAAGCATCTGCCTTTGGCTCAGGTCATGATCCCAGGATCCTGGGATCGAGCCCCGCATCGGGCTCCTTGCTCGGCGGGAAGCCTGCTTCTCCCTCTCCCACTCCCCCTGCTTGTGTTCCCTCTCTCGCTGTGTCTCTCTCTGTCAAATAAATAAAATCTTTTAAAAAATAAAATAATATAGTAATATTTAGTATAATATTAAAATATACATTAAAATACACTAATGGTAATTATTTGCTAGCTAGTACAGCTGTAATGGTTATTAAAATACTGAATACCTCCTAGTGATTGGTAAGTAGTTCTTTTCCTGAGCCTCTTGAGTGCCTCTCCCACCCCTGCTGACTTGATCTCTCTCAGATCTTCTTACTACCCAGCAACTAAAGAGTTAATTTGTGGTATAGCGGAGGACTCCAGGCTTGTGCCCCAGGGTTAGGGTTGGCTTTCATTCTTATTGGTCGATGTCTGTGCCATAGTGATTGTTAAATATTTTGAATGCCACTCCTGTGACTTGCATGGAAAGAGGATTCAAAGTCCATATTGCAGAAGGCATATGTACAGTATTTTCTGTGTGTACTTGTGTAAGTGTAGTTGTAAGTAACACATTTTGTAGTTTGGTTGATCTAAAGCAATTTCAACGTGTCTTTCTATAAGTTTTGCATTTTTTAAACATTCACCATTTATTCTGTAAAAAAGAAGAAATCAGGTCTTTAAAAAAGCATTTTTAAAGTGATAATCTTTCCCTAGCTTCATTCTTTTATTGCCAGAAAAATTAATTTTTGTTACAGATCAGAATGAGTTCATTGCCTGTAAGTTAGTATTATATTCTAGTCAAACTGACCTACGGGGGAAAAATCCCCTTTCATTTACAGAGAAGAACTGATTTCATAGTAGAAACAAATTTATTAGAATCTCCAAGGCTGTAATGGAAAACAACCTAAAAGTAAACCAAACATTGTTGAATGTTTCATTCCCAGTAGGGATTTGGCATGATGTGTAGTGTCTGGCCACAGTGCTATGCAATGGCTGATCCAAGGACTGAGTAAATAACAGGGTCCAGAAATGAACATATGTTCATAGAACATATGAGGCCTTAAGCTAGAATTCATCAACCGATACTAAAATGTGTAGGATGCAAAGTATTGCCCTGAGCTTTCACAGAACAAAATTACATTTGGTATATTCTTCAGTAGTTGAAGTGTATTTGCTGAAAGGAACTACATTATGTAGTTCAAATTCAAAGAATGCAGACCTTTTAGAAATGCAAAGGGAGCCAGGAGCATTATTCAAGAATTGTCTCCTTTTGCTAACCCCTTCAATATATAAAGTAATAAAAATGTCTCACTCAGATTTATTAAGATATGAAGCGTGACTTTAAAGCAACATGACTACTTGTTGTGTGTGACTTGTGGAATGAGGGTCATTACTTTAGAGTCATGAACAATGGCTATTCCTTTTTGGGGAAGTAAGTAGTCTAGTGAATAGACATTTGATTAGAAATCAGGAAACTCAGACCCAACTTCCCACACTCCTGCTGGGCTTTAGAGACCAGGGAGAAGCATCATGGTATAGTGGAAAGTGCACTGGTTTTGGGACTCAGACTCATCCAGGGTCTACACTTAGCTTCTCACTTACCACTTACTAGCTATGTGAGCTTGACACATTATCTAACCTCCCTGAGCATTAATTCGTCCATCTGTAAGGTGGGGACGGTCTGTTCAGGGCTGACATTCAGCTGATACTTCCCAGCATGACTGGAACAACTGTTTACAGCTGGGCTCTGTTCTGATTGGGCCAGTGTCCACTCTGATTAATGGATGCCCATATTGTACTGGTTGTTAAATATTTGTCTATTACTCTGAATAGGACTTAATGGGTAGGGTTATTGAGAACATCAAATGAAAAATATGTGAAGTTCATTACTAATGAACAATTACTAATGAAATTTTAGTTTTATATTCTTCCCTTTTTTCTGTAGAACTTTTAAAAAACATGTTTTTCAACCTAAATAAAGGAAGAGAAAATGCCTGACACTTGTTTCCACTGTGATGTTAAGAGATTAAGGGGAACTGTTTATATCTTATATTTATTCAGGTTCCATTAAGCAAACATTAAATTCCTACTCTGTGTGGGGTCCTTGATGAGTTCACAGTCTAGGAAGAACAATAGATGAATAAACTGATTTCAACCCAACAATTTTAAGAGTTAACGTGAACCTATAAGGTGACTTTGTGCAAATTTAATAAGAAAGACTTCCTCTAGGCAGGTACAGCCTAGCTTGGCAGCTGAACTCAGGATGGATTTCAACTTCCAGTTACTCCCTCATTTGTGTGCTTTTGTGCAGTGCACAAACTGCACGATTATATACTGTGGCCCTGAGAACTGTTATAACAGAGTATACACCAAGTACTATAGGCTTAAAGTGGTGGGAAGGGCTGAGTTTTGCCAGGTGAATGGCATTTGTCCAAATTACAGATGAAGGAGGAAGCAAGAGGGTGTGTATAAAGACACAGATGTATGAAAGAGCTGGGAGATTAGGGGAATAGTGAGTGTTCCTACCAGATCATATATTTGTACTCCTTGTTTTGAAGAAAGGATGCCAATGGAAGTTATATTTACAACCTCTCTAAATAGTTTACCATCATTACAATTAAATATTAGAACGACTTTATGTGTAAGTTAATGTTTCATTGTTCTTGGATTAGATTAGATAGCATGTTTCATTTTATTTTTTTAAAGCTATATTCAAGTAATCTCTACACCCCATGTGAGGTTCGAACTCACGACCCTGAGATCAAGAGTCACATGCTCTTCTGACTGAGCCAGCCAGGTGCTCTGCATGCTTCCTGTTTTAAAATTCTCATTTATATTAAAAAAATTGTTTTTAGTTGATGAGAACACACTGTCTTCTAAGGTTAATTATTTGAGGTCCTCTAGTGCTTTTCTATTTGGCTTGAGCCTAGACAAAGATCAGTGATCAAAGGAGGCTAGAAGATTCAGTGAGACATTATTTTACAAAAAAATCTGGAGACTTTTATCATTGAATTATGGATCTATGTTTGCTTCATAGAATATTACATCATAGACTTAACAGAGCTTGGAGATTTTTGGAGACCTTTGAGCCTAATCTCATTTCAAAATGACTTTATTGTTCTTCTAACAATGATACATGCTCATTATTTAAAAAAATTCAAGCAGTTCAAAGTAAAAAGTTGAGGGTTACAACCACCTGAATTCCCACCGCCCTGATACAAACACCATTAATGTGAGGTTAACAGGATTCTAGATATCTCATTGCAGAAAAATAGGTGATAGATGTACACAATCAATTTTTTAAATAAAATTTGCATCCTATTATATATATTTTTATCAAAATTACTCAATGTACTGTTACTATAAATTAATGCAATAAAAAGAAAATGAAGAAACTATACACTTTGGAAAAATATTTATTCCCCACAAGGCATATCAGTTTCTCTTTCTTTCTTTCTTTCTGATTTTATTTATTTTTTTATTTTTATTTATTTTTTTATTATGTTAGTCACCATACAGTACATCATTAGTTTTTGATGTAGTGATCCTTGATTCACTGTTTGCGTATAACACCCAGTGCTCCATGCAATACATGTCCTCCTTAATACCCATCATCAGGCTAACCCATCCCCCCATTCCCCTCCCCCCTAAAACCCTCAATTTGTTTCTCAGAGTCCATAGTCTCTCATGGTTTGTCTCCTTCTCTGATTCCTCCCCTTCATTTTTCCCTTCCTTCTGTTTCTAAGAGATCCCTGTAAGGTTGAGGGAAAAAATTGATGTAAAATACATCAAGAGGTTGTTATTTTTTCCTTCTTGTTTCAATTTTAATAATATTGATTGACTCTCTGCTATGAAAGATGAGGAAATCACACCTATGTCTTTTCTTCTCCCCTTCCAATTTATGTTTTATATAATAATTTATCACAATGTCAAAGTTTATAACATTTATTTCATGTTTTAGTAATTGGTTAGAAATTGTGTTTGACTGTCAGTTAATAGAGACCTGACTATAGTGACTTAAACACATAAGGATTTAGTCTCACATCTAAAGGACGACTGGAGGTAAGAGTCAGGACATGGTCAGGGCTCCATGAACTCATTAGGAACTTAGCTTCCTCTGTTATCTTGCTTTACCATGTTTAGTATGTGATTTTCATTTTCAAGGTCATAAGGTGGCTGCTGGAGTTCTAGTCCTTATGTTTATACTCCAGGCAAGAAACAGGAAGAAGGGGGAAGAAGGTAAAAAAGACCTTTTTAAAAAAATATATGCTTTATTTCATAGTCTTAATTTTTTTAAGTAATCTGTATGTCCAATGTGGGGCTTGAACTCATGACCCTGAGATCAAGAGTCCCATGCTCTAACGACTGAGCCAGCCAGGTGCCCCCCAAAAGACTCTTTTAGAAGCCCCAAGTGCTATTTATATTTCATTGCCTGCCCCAAGCCCCTGTCATCTGTAGGGGAGGCTGAGAAATGTAGTTTTGCTACTCACCACATTACCTAAGGTGGGAAGTCCTTGTAACCTCAGTTTCCATAGTTGCTTGATTTTAGTTTTATATTTACATTGATTTAATGCCTGGACCACCGGTCCATTTTAACAAAGAATATCTATTTATAAGATTTTATTTTGCTTATTTCTTGCCTGAATGTATTGTATCCTTAAGTAGTTCTTTCCAGAACAGTCTGTGGGCATTGTATTACTTACTGCTAGCTTGGTTGCTTTCCTAATTCCCAGGCATTTCTTGCCTTAATTATCTCCTTAGGTTGTTCCTGTTTTTTAAGGATAGTACAACATCTCTTGATTCCATGGATATCTCACTCCTGGAGCCCTCTACCTTGCTGCAATCTGACCTGAATTCTCCCCAGTTCTAAAGAACAGCAATCATCCTAGGACTTCTCTTCACTGCAGTTCTTGGGTGGAGCCACTGGTTCTTGGATCTCAATGTCTTTTTTTGGCTCACTACTTTTTCTTGCTGGGATAGATCCTCAAGTAACTTCCTAAGAAAGAATGTGTGAGAGATAAACTTTCTGAATTTTAAGTATCTGAAAATGTTTTCATTCTATTCTTACACTTGACTGATAACTTTGTAGATGCAGAATTTTCATTTGAGAATTCTTTCAGAATTTGGAGACATGGCTCAGTTGTCTTCTAGCATCTGATGTTGCTGATGAAAAATATGATGTCAGTCTGATTTTTGTACCTTTGTAGATGACCAGTTTTGTAATCTTTGGAAGCATTTAGCAACTTCTCGATTTTTGGCATTCTGGAATTTCACAATGATGTGGCCTGTTGTGGAATATTTTTGATTCATTGCACCCAATACTGAGGGGGGACCCTTTGACATAGAAACTCTTTTCTTCACAAAGCTCCATAAAATAATCTTGTATTACTTGTTGTGGTAATTTCTTTTCCTCTCCTTTCTCCATTTCTCTCTCTCTTTTTTAAAGATTTTATTTATTTATTTGACAGAAAGAGACACAGTGAGAGAGGGAACACAAGCAGGGGGAGTGGGAGAGGGAGAAGCAGGCTCCCCGCTGAGCAGGGAGCCCGATGCGGGGCTCGATCCCAGGACCCCAGGATCATGACCTGAGCAGAAGGCAGATGCTTAATGACTGAGCCACCCAGGTGCCCCTCCCCATTCTCTTTTCTGAAACTCCTGTTAATCAAATTTGGAATTTCTGTGTTGATTCTCTATGTCTCTTATCTTTTTGTTCATATTTCCCATCTCTTTGTCTCTTCTATTTTCTGGGAAATTCCCTCAGCTTTATGCTCAACCTTGTCAGAAAATTTTATTTTCAAAGAAACATTTTATTTTTATTTTTTAAAGATTGATTGATTGATTTTTAGAGGAGAGAGAGAGAGCACAAGAGGGAGGGGCAGAAGGAGAGGGAGAGAGAAACTCTAAGCAGACTCCATGCTCAGTGTAGAGCCAGATGCGGGGCTCGATCACATGACCTCTGAGATCATGACCTGAGCCGAAACCAAGAGTCAGACCCTTAACTGACTGTGCCACCCAGGCACCCCTGAAAATAACATTTTAAGTTTACACAAACTTTTTCTCTGATTGGTCCTTTGTCATAGCATTTTGTCCTTGTTTTAGGGATGTAATATCTTGAATCTCTCTGAGGATGTTATTTAAAATTATTTTTATTTCTCAAACTTCCTTTGGCTATTTGAGGTCTTTTGTGGTTCCATATGAATTTTGGGATTGTTTTTTCTATTTCTGTAAAAAATGCCATTGGGATTTTGATAGAAATTGCATTGAATCTGTCAGTTGCTTTGGGTAGTTTGAACATTTAAACAATCTGAAAAGCTCAGGTAAAGACATCTGAATTCTCTGGAATCCTTGGTGTCAAAATTACTTGAAATCATTGGATGAACTGAGAACAAGATTTTGCTCTGACAGCATTGACAAGTATTGAGGACAACACTCCCCTTCCACCACATTCTTGTGGCTAATTTCATAACATGGCTCTGGGTAGATAAGACTCTTGATAGGAGCAGCTAGAATAGAGACACTTAGGCTTTACCATCAGATTCTCACTAGCTGTAGATAATCCAAGTTTTCAGAGCCTTGTTTTTCATCATCTAAAATGGTGCGGGGTGCCTGGGTGGCTCAGGCATTGAGCGTCTGCCTTCAGCTCAGGTCATGATCCCAGGGTCCTGGGATTGAGCCCCGCATCGGGCTCCCTGCTGTGCAGGAGGCCTGCTTCTCCCTCTCCTACTCCCCCTGCTTGTGTTCCCTCTCTCGCTGTGTCTCTCTCTGTCAAATAAATAAATAAAATCTTTAAATAAATAAATAAATAAATAAAATCTTTAAAAAATAAATAAATAAAATAAAATAAAACTTCATGAATCCGTGCACATCAGAGCCAAAGGCAGATGCTAAACCGACTGAGCCACCCAGGCATCCCATTTGTTTTATTTCTTAAATTCCACAGTCTTTTATTGAAAGACTGTCTTTTCCCCATTTTATATTATTGACTCCTTTGCTGTAGATTAATTGACCATATAGGTGTGGGTTTATTTTTGGGCTCTCTATCTTGTTCTACTGGTCTATGTATATGTTTTTGTGCCAGTACGATACTGTTTTGATTACTAACTATCCCTTTGTAGTATATCTTGAAATCTGGTATTAGTATACCTCCAGATTTGTTCTTTCTTCTCAAGATTGCTTTGGCTATTTGAGGTCTTTTGTGGTTCCATACAAATTTTAGGATTATTTGTTCTAGTTTTGTGAAAAATGCTATTGGTAGTTTGATAGGGATTGCATTGAATTTGTAGATTGCTTTGGGTAGTATGGACATTTTAACAATATTAATTCTTTCAATCCACAAGCATGGTTTATCTTTCTATTTATGATGTCTTCAATTTCATTTGTTGTTGTTGTTATCTTCAATTTCTCTCAACAATGTTTTATACTTTTTGGAGTATAGGTTTTTCACCTCCTTGTTTAAGTTTACTCCTAGGTATTTTATTCTTTTTTGATGCAATTATAAATGGAATTGTTTTCTTAATTTCTCTTTCGCTACTTCATTATTAGTGTATGGAAATGCAAAAGATTTCTGTATATTAATTTTGTATCCTGCAACTTTACTGAATTCATAACTCTTCTTTAAATGTTTGGTAGAAATTACCTGTGAAACCACATGGTCCTGGACTTCTGATTGTTGGGAGTTTTTTGATTACCAGTTGTATTTCACTACTATAATTGGTCTGTTCAAATTTGCTATTTATTCCTGTTTCAGTTTTAGAAGATTATATGTTTCCAGAAATTTGTCCATTTCTTCTAGGTTGTCCTATTTGTTGACATATAATTTTTCATAATATTCTCTTATAATTCTTTGTATTTCTGTAGTGTTGATTGTTATGTCTCCTCCTTCATTTCTGATTTTACTAATTTGAGTCCTCTCTCTTTTTCTCCTGGTGACTCTGGCTAAAGATTTATTGGGACACCTGGGTTGGCTCAGTCAGTTAAGTGTCCGACTCTTGATTTCAGCTCAGGTCATGATCTCGGGGTCATGGGATTGAGCCTCGAGTTGGGCTCCGCACTCAGCAGGCAGACTGCTTGAGATTCTCCTCCTCTCCCTCTGCCCCTTACCCCCTTCTCACGTGTGGGCTCTCTCTCTCTCTCTAAAGTAAATAAATAAATCTTTTAAGAAAGGTTTATCAATGTTTATCTTTACAAAGAACAAGCTCCTAGTTTCATTAATCTTTTCTATTTTTTTAGTCTCTGTTTCATTTATTTTGCTCCTATTTTTATTATTTCCTTCCTTCTACTAGTTTTGGGGTTTGTTGTTTTTCTTACACCCTTAGGGGTAAGGTTAGGTTTTTATTTGAGATTTTTCTTGTTTCTTGAGGTAGGCCTGTATTGCTATAAATTTCTCTTAGAACTGCTTTTGCTGCCTTCCAAAGATTTTGGACCATTGTGTTTTCATTTTCATTTGTGTCCATGTACTTTTTAAATTTCGTCTTTGATTTCTTCATTGACCCATTTGTTGTTCAGTAGCATGTTGTTTAGCCTCCATGTGTTTGTGGTTTTTCCAGTTGTGGTTGGAAAAGATGCATCATATGATTTCAGTCTTCTTAAATTTATTGAGACTTATTTTGTGGCCTAACATGTAATCTATCCTGGAAAATATTCCATGTGTACTTAAAAAGAATGTGTATTCTGCTGTTTTTACATGGAATATTCTCTGTTAGATCCATCTGGTCTCATGTGTCACTCAAAGCCACTGATTTTTTCTTGTTGATTTTCTGTCTGATCTATCCATTGATGTAAGTGGGGTGTTAAAGTTCTCTACTATTATTGTATTACCGTCAGTCTCTCCCTTTATGTCTGTTAATATTTGATTTGCATACTTAGGTGCTCTTATGTTGGGTGCATAGATATTTAAAATTGTTATATCCTCTTGTTGGATTGATCCCTTTATCACTATGTAGTGCCCTTTGTCTCTTGCCACAGTCTTTGTTTTGAAGTCTCTTTGTCTGATATAAGTATTGCTGCCTCAGCTTCTTTTTTTTAACTTCCATTTGCATGGTATATGTTTTTCCATCCCTTCACTTTCAGTGTGTATGTGTTTTTAGGTTTGAAGTGAATCTCTTATAGACAACATATAGATGGGTCTTGTTTTTTTTAATTGTTAATTGTTTTCTGGTTGTTTTTCTAGCTCTCTGTTCCTTTCCTCTTCTTTTCCTCTCTTCCCTTGTGGTTTGATGGCTTTCTTTATTGTTATGTTTGGATTCCTTTCTCTATTTTTTGTGTATCTATTATAGGCTTTTGATTTGTGGTTACCATTGGGTTTATATATAACATTTTATGTGTATTAAGTGATGAATCTACTACCTTTACTATATGTTTGCTTTTACCTATGAAATTTTTTCCTTTCATAGTTTTCTTCTAGTTATGGCCTTTTCTTTCCATTTCATAGTATCTTTAAAATGCTGTGTCTTAAATTTTTTTTATTTTTTTAAGTTTTAATTTTAATTCCAGTTAGTTAACATACAGTGCTGTGTTAGTTTCAGGTGTACAATATAGTAATTCAGCACTTCCATATATCACCATGTGCTCATCACAACAAGTGCACTCCTTAATCCTCATCATCTGTTTCACCCATCTCCTCTCCCCTCCCCTCCAACCTTCCCTCTGGTAACCATCAGTTTGTTCTCTATAGTTAAGAGTCTGTTTCTTGATTTGCATCTCTCTCTTTCCGTTTTTCCCCTTTGCTCATTTGTTTTGTTTCTTAAATTCCACATATGATTGAAATCATATGGTATTTGCCTTTCTCTGACTGACTTATTTTGCTTAGCATTATAGCTAGTTCTGTCCTTGTCTTGCAAATGGCAAGATTTCATTCTTTTTTATGGCTGTGTATTTCTTGTATATTTCTTCTACTATTTGAAAGTTGAAATGATGTGCTCTGAAAAATTGTGTTAGATGATGCAAAAACTGATCCAGTAAGATGAAAACAGTGATTTGACTTCACAAAATGAGAGTCGATAATCAACACATGTAACTTAAAGTATAAATGGGTATGTATAAGTTAATAAATAATATAAAGTAGCTATTATTTTCATTGTCATTATTTCAGCCATGCTATCTTTAAGTCCCAAATTCTTTGTTTCATTTTCAAAAAGCAATTAACTTGAGCTATCAGACCTATAGGCAGAAACCAACTACTATGCCCCATCGTTTTTTTTTTTTTTTCAAAGATTCTATTTATTTATTTGACAGAGAGAGAGACAGTGAGAGAGGGAACACAAGCAGGGGGAGTGGGAGAGGGAGAAGCAGGCTTCCCGCAGAGCAGGGAGCCCGATGCAGGGCTCGATCCCAGGACGCTGGGATCATGACCTGAGCGGAAGGCAGACGCCCAACGACTGAGCCACCCGGGCGCCCCTGCCCCATCGTTTTTTAAAAAAGCTTTTAATACATATACAAACATGTTTGTTTGTTTTTTTTTTAAGATTTTATTTATTTATTTGAGAGAGAGCGTGTTCAAGCAAGAGAGCACAAGTAGGGGGAGCAGCAGAGGGAGCAGCGGACTCCTCACTGAGCAGGGAGTCTAGCAGAGAGCCTGACATGGGGCTTGATCTCAGGACCTTGAGATCCTAATTATTGCTGGTATATTGAATTTTGTATGTTGATTTGGTATCCAGCAACATTGCTGAAATCTCTTATTAGTTCCAATAGTTTGTCTGCAGATTCTCGGGTTTTTCTCTATCAATTATATCATTTGCAGATAATGGCAATTTTCTTTTTTCTTTAAAATATCCTCTCTCATTTTTATACTGTTTTATTGTTTTGACAAATCCCTTTAGTCTTGTAGTAGAAACAACGATGAGGATCTTTGATTTGTTTTCTGATTCTAAAGAGTATGATTCTAATGTTTCTCCATTAAGTATGATGTTTATTGCAGGTTTTTGATAGCTACCTTTTATCTCCTTAAGGAAGTTCCTTTTTGTTCTAAGTTGGCTAAGAGTTGGGTTTTTGTAATCCTATGAATGAATGTTGAATTTTACCAAATGCTTTTTTTGTCCTAGTGAGACTTGATGAATTTTCTCCCTTGCACACTTAATTTTGTGAATTACATGGATTTTCTAATATTAAATTAAGCTTACATTGCTGGGATAAATACCACTTGGTTATAATGTATTAAAAATTATAATACAGTGGTTTGCTAATATTTAATTTCAGAATTGTCATCAATGATTATAAGACTGATTGTCCTGTTTTCATCCTCCTTTTGCACTGTTTTGGTTTTTTTTTTTTTTAAGATTTTATTTAGTTTTGACAGAGATCGACTGTACAAGCAGGAGAAGCAGCAGGCAGAGTGAGAGGGAGAAGCAGGTGCTCCCTGCTTTGCAGGGAGCCTGATGTGGGGCTCAATCCCAGGACCCTGGGATCATGACCTGAGCTGAAGGCTGAGGCTTAACTGACTGAGCCAACCAGGATCCCCAATATACCACATTTTGATGGACATTTGAATTGTTTCAGTTTTTTGGCTACTGTGTATAATACTGCTATGAACATTGATTTACAGGTCTTTATGTGGACATGTTTTCAGTTCTCTTGAGTATATACCTAAAGTGGAATTCCTGGGTCATATGGTAGCTTTATGTTTAACTTTTTGAGAAACTTTCAGTGGTGATTCTTCTTAATGATTAAGTTTTCTTTATTTTTCTTTCCACCCTCTACTCATTTGGAAGTCATACATGTTGCTTCTGCATTTCTATTTCTCTTAAAATTTAAATGAATATATGACCCCCTATATGTGTACAGATAAATGTGACTTAATAAAGTCTAATATTAATCACTATATCTATTTTTCTGAATAATTCAAGGTCAGTAGAACACAAATACTTATCACCACCCCCGCTTCCATGTTATTTCCTAGTATATTAACTTTATTACTAACCATCCCCAACTATTATTATTGCTTATTTTTATACTCCGTGCTTTTAATACTTGTCAACATGTTTTTAGTTTTTCTGCTATACTTTCTCCTGAAATTATTGTTATTTTTCCTTACTGAAGTACATATTTTCATTGTCTTTCAGTGAGGGTTTGTGAGTGAAAAATGCTCATAGACTTATTTATCTGAAAATGTCTGCTATTTACTCCGCTCAATAATAGTTTAGCCAGGCATATGCTTCATCGTAGCAGATATTTTTCCTCATCACTTTGAAACTATTATTCCATTTTATTTGAGCCTCTATTGTCAATCTAATTGTCATTTCCTTGTAGGACTCTTTTGGTTAGTTTTACCTTTGGTATTCTGCATTTTCACTATGATATGTCTCGATATGCATGTCTTGATACTGTTTAAGATCAACATACTTTTTTAATTTGAGGAACTATAAAATCTGAGAACAGTTCTATAAAACTTGCAGCCATTATTTCCTCAAATATTGCCTTTTCCTCATTCTTTTTCTTCACTTCACTCATTTTTTTATCTTTTGTGAATGGGATCTTTAATTCTGCTTATTCTATCCCTAGGTATTTTATTTTACTTTATTTTATTTTTTTAAAGATTTTATTTATTTATTTGAGAGAGAGAATGAGATAGAGAGAACATGAGAGGGGGGAAGGTCAGAGGGAGAAGCAGATTCCCTGCTGAGCAGGGAGCCCGATGCGGGACTCGATCCCTGGACTCCAGGATCACAACCTGAGCCGAAGGCAGTCACTTAACCAACTGAGCCACCCAGGTGCCCTATCCCTAGGTATTTTAATCACTCACATTTTCCATCTATTTTTATCTTTCCATGTTGGTAATTTTCTTAGCTAACTTCTACTATTTACAAAGCCTCTTTTTAGCTGTGTCTAGTCTGAAGGTTTACTTTTCGGTTTGAATTTCAATGACTATATGTTCTATTTATAGAAGTTCTTTTTGTTCTTCAAATTATTTTTTTCTTAAAAAATTCTATTTTATATTTTATTTTATTTTTTTTTAAATATTTATTTATTTGACAGAGATAGACACAGCAAGAGAGGGAACACAAGCAGGGGGAGTGGCAGAGAGAGAAGCAGGCTTCCCGCAGAGCAGGGAGCCCGATGCGGGGCTCGATCCCAGAACCCTGGGATCATGACCTGAGCCAAAGGCAGACGCTTAATGACTGAGCCTCTCAGGTGCCCCTTAAGTTATTTTAAACAGACCTATTTTATAATCTCCTTCAGCTGTTTACTTTGTACAGTTCTTGAGATGCTAATCCTGCTGTTTATTGTGACAACTTACTTTTCCTTACAGTGATTAATTTTCTCATGTGGTTTGTATGTTTTTATTATAAACTCAGGGTTGTCTTTTCTTCGATGTTTCATAACATGGGGTGTGGAGGTATTTCTAAGTAATTGGTTTTGATTTCATAAGAACCTTAGGACTCTTACCAGTTCTGGACCAAATTTTATGTTAATTTATTGTCCTGTTCCATGTGAGTAATATTTATGGGGGCACCCCCATGCAGAAGTAGGTCACATTCTCAGAATTTGACTTCTCATGGAGGAATTTATTTTCAATCTGTAGCCCCCAGGAGCCCATAAGTATCCTTGATGTTTCCCTGAGATGATGGGTGAAATTGTTCCAATCTCCTTTACATAGAATGGGTAGATTTTGAGGATCCTAATTTTAAATAGGAGTCTCAGTTCCAGTTTTCTGTCTTATGTGGGCTCAAGACCACATTTCCTGTCCCCTTAGGAATATTAATGCTCCATCTATGTTCAACTAATAGGGTCCTTATTTTAAGTAAACTATATGCAGCATACATTAAGTTAGAGGCATCTCTTTACCAAATGATTATTTACTTTACAGAAGGATCCACTCTAGATTTCTTCTAAATAACCACTCATGTATTGTATTGAAATGTGGTTTAATTTGTAAAAATTGTTTCTCTTTAGCTTTGTACAATACTCAACAAATACTTGCTGAATGAATGAGTGACTGAATACATGTAAAACTAACTACTGTAGCATGAAATTAAAAATGCCATTTTATAAAAAAATGCCATTTTATAAAAACCTACAAGATAAAAAGTTTTGATACATATTAGCAGTAGTTAAGTTAGAAAATATTAAGTGCAAAGGCAGGCTATTAAATAGAAACCATAATGAGTTGCCAAAAAGCCAATGATTGGCCCTTAGAAGAGTTCATTATTTTGAAACTAAATAAAAAACTGCTTCCTGAATATTCAGCCTGTAAAAAAGCATTCTGCTGGTTTGTGGTGATCTGGGAAGGTAATTTAAACTTCACATGAGGCTATGTATTAAAGAAAAGACACCTTTCTTGCCGGGGCACAATTCAGCAACTGATGCATACTCCATTTCTTGAGCTACAAAGGAGTTTGGCAGTGTCAAGAGGGTCAAGTGACTTTTCCTGCAAAGAGAAAGGACCACAGGAGAGATAAAAAAAGAGTTAAAAAAAAAAAAGCAGAAAGGAAACATAAAGGAAAGCCTTTTATGTTCCAAATCTTTAAAACATAGAAAGGCGATTGGGAAACCATTTTGAACACCTTCTGTGTTGTGCAAGTATGCTGTACGTTTTTAATAACGAAGAAGAGGTCAGCATGAGATTTCTTTAATGTATATCAAAACCAATGGTTTACAAACTACATAAAGCATTTTTGAATACAAGGCTGAACAAGAACTAGGACAATGCTACTTTTCTTTCTTCGGTTAAATGAGGCTTCGTTGTTGGCATCACATAAGTTTTATATTCATACAATGCTGGAAAGGACGTTCTGCATTTATAAAGTGTAAGAGAACAAATGGAGTTTAATTCACAACTGTATTGTGTTTTAGAAACTGTTATGTCTCAGTTCATAGTCCCTACAAGTCTTGGGGAATGATGTCATGTTCCTATAGCAACTAAGAAGAAATGGGGGTGATTTTAGTTCCAGCAGGATTTCAAGATGAACAAAGAGCTTTAAGATGTACAAAGTTAATTTGGTTATAAAATATTTCCCTACTTTTATTGGTGTTATTTGAATTTGGGGCCCCATGCTAACTTTTCAGAACTGTAAAATGAATTAGTTCTATTAACAGTGGAAATGTCATCCTTGAGGAGACCTTAGTGATTATGTAACCCAATTCCTGCATTATTTTATAAATGGGAAAATTTAGGCTCAGAGAGAGCTAGTGACTTGCCTTATGTCATCCAGTGAGTCAGGAGAGAATTGGGACAAAAAATTTAGATCTCTTAATTATTTTTGAAATCTCATACAAGTTGAAACACCTTGGGTTGTTTTATTTATTTTTAATAGCTGTATTGTTTTGCTATGGCTATCATAACAAAATTCCACAAACTGGGTGACTTAAAACAATAGAAATTTATTGTTTCACATCTCTGGAGGCTAGAAGCCTGAAATCAAGGTGTTAGTGAGCCATGGTCCCTCTGAGATTCTGACTGTCATCCTTTGCTTCTTCCTAGCTTCTGGTGCTGGGTATCAATCCTTGGTGTTCCTTGGCTGGCAGCTGCATCACTCCAATCTCTGCTTCTGTTGTACAGGACATTTTCCCTGTGTGTCTTTTTTAAAATTGTCTTCTTTTTATAAGGGTACCGTCATGTTGAATTAGGGACTAATGTAATGACTTCATCTTAACTTGATTAAATTTATAAATAAGGTCCTATTTACCAGTATTGAGGGTTAGGATTTTAACATACTTTTTGGAAATACAATTCAACTCCTATATATTCATATATAATTCACATATCATACAATTCACCCATTTAAAGTGTACAATCAGTGGTTGTTAGTATATTCACAGGTTGTACAACCATCACCACAGTATAATTTTAGAATTTCCATTCCCTTAAAAGAAACTCCATATCCATTAGTAGCCACTCTCTATTTCCCCCTTCTCCCTGCCCCAGCTCTAAGCAATCACTAATCTATAATATGCTTTCTCTGGACATTTCATATAAATGGAATCATACAGCATGTCCAATGTAACTGTTCTTTCATTTAGTAAAATGTTTTCAAGGTTGATTCATGTAATAACATATATCAATACTTCATTCTTTTTTATGGCTGAATAATAGTCCGTTGTATGAATATACTAATTTTGTCTATCCTTTCATCAGTTGATGGACATTTGAATTTCCACTTTTGGGCTATATGGATAATGCTACTATGAACATTTGTTTGCAAGCTTTTGTGTAGACATATGTTTTGGTTTCTCTTGGGTATATAACTATGAATTGCTGGGTCATATGGTTACTATATTTAACCATTTGAGGAATTGCCAAATGGTGTTCCATAGTGGCTGCACAATTTTATGTTTCCACCAGAGATGTATTAGGGTTCCAATTAATTCACATCTTCCTCAACACTTGTTACTATTCATTTTTTTTTAAAGATTTTATTTTTAAGTAATCTCTGCACCCAACGTCTGGCTTAAACTCCCAACCCTGAGATCAAGAATCACATGCTGTACCAAGTGAGCCAGCCAGGCACCCCTATTCATCTTTTTTATTATATCCATCCTAGTGGGTATGAAATGATATCTCATTGTGGTTTTAATTTGCATTTCCCTAGTGACTAATGATGTTGAACGTCTTTTTATGTGCTTATATAATGGCTATTTGTATCTTCTTTGGAGAAATGTCTATTCAGATCTTTGGGCCATGTTTTAAATTGAGTTGTCTTTTTATTGGTGAATTGTAAGAGTTCTTTTTATAGTCCGGATACAAGTCTTTATTCAATATATAATTTGCCGATATTTGCATTCATTCTGTTGGTTCTCTTTTCCACTTTTTTTCATGGTACCCTTTGAATCACAAAAGTTTTAAATTTTGATGAAGTCCACATTATTTGCTTTTGTTGTTAGTCATGTTTTTGGTGTCCTATCTAAGAATCCTTTGCAAAATCTGAGGTAATGAAGATTTACCTCTATGTTTCCTAAGAATTTTATAGTTTTAGCTCTTTCATTTAGGTCTTTGATCCATTTTAAATTAATTTTGTGTAAGATATGAGGTAAGGGTTCAACTTTATTTTTTTGCATATGATTATCCAGCTGTCCCAGCATCATTTATTGAAAATAATATTTTTCCCAACTAAATGATCTTGGCACCCTTATTGAAAATCAGTTGATCCTTGACACATGGTTTTATTTTTGAACTCATGATTCTATTCTTCTGATCTATATGCCTATCCTGTGATACTACCATACTGTCCTGATTACTGTTGTTTTTTAGTAAAGTTTTGAAATCTGGAAGTGTGAGTCCTCCTACTTTGTTCTATTCAAGGTTGTTTTGGCTATTCTGGGAAGCTTGCAGTTCCATATTAATGTTAGAATCAGTTTGTCGGGGTGCCCGGGTGGTTCAGTTGTTAAGCATCTGCCTTTGGCTCAGGTCATGATCCCAGGGTCCTGGGATCAAGCCCTGCATCAGGCTCCCTGCTCAGCAGGAAGCCTGCTCCTACCTCTCTCACTCCCCTTGCTTGTGTTCCTTCTCTCGCTTTGTCTCTGTCAAATAAGTAAATAAAATCTTAAAAAAAAAAAAAAAGAATCAGCTTGTCAATTTGTACAAAAATGGTGGAATTCTGATAGGGATTATGTTGAATCTGCAGATTAATTTGGGGAATATTGCCATATTTATGATATAAAGTCTTCCAATCTGTGAACATGGATGTTTTCCCATTTATTTAGATCTTTAATATCCTTCAACAATACTTTGTAGTTTTCAGAGTATAAGTTTTTCACTTCTAAGATTATTTATTTGAGAGAGAGAGAGAGAGAGAAAGAATGAGTAAGAGGGGCAGAGGGAGAGAGAGAGAGAAAGAAACTCAAGCAGACTCCGCACCAAGCATGGAGCCTGATGCCGGGCTCAATCACACGACCCTGAGATCATGACCTGAGCCGAAACCAAGAATTGGATGCTTAACTGACTGCACCACCCAGGCGCCCCAGTATTTCACTTCTTTTAAAATTTGTTCCTAAGTATTTTATTCTTTTTGATGCTATTGGAAATATACTTGTTTTATTAATTTCATTTTTTGATTGTTCATTGCAAGTATATAGAAATACAATTGATTTTTGTATATTGATCTTATATCCTGCAATCCTGCTGAACATGTTTATTAGTTATGATAGATTTTTAGTGGATTCCTTAGTGTTTTCTAAATATTAAGATCTTATCATATGCAAATAGAGATAGTTTTACCTCTTCCTTTCCAATCTGGATGCCTTTTATTTCTTTTTTCTTGCCTGATTGCTTGGACTAGAATCATCAGTACAATGTTGAATAGAATTGGTGAAAGTGAGCATCCTTATCTTGTTCCTGACCTGAGATGGAAAGCCTTCAGTTTTTCACCACTGAGTATGATATTAGCTGTGGGTTTTGTTTTTTGTTTTTGTTTTTATTTATTTATTTTTTAAATAAAGATTTTATTTATTTATTTAAATGACAGAGAGGGAGACAGCTAGAGAAAGAACACAAGCAGGGGGAGTGGGAGAGGGAGAAGCAGGCCTCCCGCCAAGCAGGGAGCCCGATGTGGGGCCCAATCCCAGGATCCTGGGATCATGACCTGAGCCGAAGTCAGCCGCTCAACCAACTGAGCCACCCAGGGCCCCTTGTTTTTGTTTTTAAAGATTTATTTATTTATTTGAGAGAGAGAGAACACAAGCATGGGGTGGGGGAGGGACAGAGGGAGAGGGAGAGAGAGAATTTCAAGCAGATTCCCCGCTGAGCATGGAGGCTGACACAGAGTTCCATCTCATGACCATGAGATCATGACCTTAGCTGAAATCAAGAGTTGGATGCTTAACTGACTGAGCCACCCAGGGGCCCCTAGCTGTGGGTTTCGAAGCTCTCCTTCAACTTGTCTTAACTGATCTATTCAATTTTTCCCCCACTACCAACCTTTGTACGCCTGTTGCCCAACTCCACAATTCCAGCCTTGTTTACAAAAACCCAGTTGTCTAAATAACCTAGATATTTTTATTCTTTTCTTTACATGCACAGTTTTTTTGTTTTTTTTTTAATTATGTTATGTTAATCATGATACATTACACCATTAGTTTTTGATGTAGTGTTCCATGATTAATTGTTTGCATATAACATCCAGTGCTCCGTTCAATACATGCCCTCTTTAATACCCATCACCAGGCTAACCCATCCCTCCCCCCAGACCCCCCCGTTTGTTTCTCAGAGTCCTTAGTCTCTCATGGTTCATCTCTCCCTCCGATTTCCCCCCCCCGCTTCAGTTTTCCCTTCCTACTATCTTCTTTTTCTCTCTCCCTTTTTTTTTAACATATAACGTACTATTTGTTTCAGAGGTACAGGTCTGTGATTCAACAGTCTTACGCAATTCACAGTGCTCACCATATCACATACCCTCCCCAGTGTCTAGCACCCAACTACCCCATTCCTCCCATCCCCCACCACTCCAGCAACCCTCGGTTTGTTTCCTGAGATTAAAAATTCCTCATATCAGTGAGATCATATGATACATGTCTTTCTCTGATTGACTTATTTCGCTTAGCATAATACCCTCTAGTTCCATCCAAGTCATTGCAAATGGCAATATTTTGTTTTTTGATGACTGCATAATATTCCATTGTATATATATACCAAATCTTCTTTATCCATTCATCTGTTGATGGACATCTAGGCTTTTTCCATAGTTTGGCTATTGTGGACATTGCTGCTATAAACATTGGGGTGCACGTACCCCTTCAGATCACTACATTTGTATCTTTGGGGTAAATGCCCAGTAGTGCAATTGCTGGTTCGTATGGTAGCTTTATTTTAACTTTTTGAGGAACCTCCATACTGTTTCCAGAGTGGCCGCACCAGCTTGCATTCTCACCAACAGTGTGGGAGGGTTCCCCTTTCTCCGCATCCTTGCCAACATCTGTCGTTTCCTGACTTGTTGATTTTAGCCATTCTGACTGGTGTGAGGTGGTATCTCATTGAGGTTTTGATTTGGATTTCCCTGATGCCGAGCGATGTTGAGCACTTTCTCATGTGTCCGTTGGCCATTTGGATGTCTTCTTTGGAAAAATGTCTGTTCATGTCTTCTGCCCATTTCTTGATTGGATTCTTTGTTCTTTGGGTGTTGAGTTTGATAAGTTCTTTATAGATTTTGGATACCAGCCCTTTATCTGATATGTCATTTGCAAATATCTTCTTCCATTCTGTCAGTTGTCTTTTGGTTTTGTTGACTGTTTCCTTTGCTGTGCAAAAGCTTTTTATCTTGATGAAGTCCCAATAGTTCATTTTTGCCCTTGCTTCCCTTGCCTTTGGCGAAGTTTCTAGGAAGAAGTTGCTGCAGCTGAGGTCGAAGAGGTCACTGCCTGTGTTCTCCTTTAGGATTTTTATGGACTCCTGTCTCATGTTTAAGTCTTTCGTCCATTTTGAGTCTATTTCTGTGTGTGGTGTAAGGAAATGGTCCAGTTTCATTCTTCTGCATGTGGCTGTCCAATTTTCCCAACACCATTTGTTGAAGAGACTGTCTTTTTTCCATTGGACATTCTTTCCTGCTTTGTCGAAGATTAGTTGACCATAGAGTTGAGGGTCTATTTCTGGGCTCTGTATTCTGTTCCATTGATCTATGTGTCTGTTTTTGTGCCAGTACCATACTGTCTTGTTGATTACAGCTTTGTAATAAAGCTTGAAGTCCAGAATTGTGATGCCACCAGCTTTGCTTTTCTTTATCAACGTTCCTCTGGCCATTTGGGGTCTTTTCTGGTTCCATACAAATTTTAGGATTCTTTGTTCCATTTCGTTGAAAAAAGTGGATGGTATTTTGATAGGGAATGCATTAAATGTGTAGATTGCTCTAGGTAACATGGACATCTTCACAATATTTGTTCTTCCAATCCATGAGCATGGAACGTTTTTCCATTTCTTTGTGTCTTCCTCAATTTCTTCCATGAGTATTTTATAATTTTCTGAGTACAGATTCTTTGCCTCTTGGGTTAGATTTATTCCTAGTTATCTTATGGTTTTGGGTGCAATTGTAAATGGGATCAACTCCTTAATTTCTCTTTCTTCTGTCTTGTTGTTGATGTATAGGAATGCCACTGATTTCTGAGCATTGATTTTATATCCTGCCACTGTACTGAATTCCTGTATGAGTTCTAGCAGTTTTGGGGTGGACTCTTTTGGGTTTTCCACATAAAGTATCATATCATCTGCAAAGAGTGAGAGTTTGACTTCTTTGCCATTTTGGATGCCTTTCATTACTTTTTGTTGTCTGATGCTGTGGCTAGGACTTGTAGACTATGTGGAATAGCAGTGGTGATAGTGGACATTCCTGCCATGTTCCTGACCTTAGGGGGAAAGCTATCAGTTTTTCTCCATTGAGAATGATATTTGCTGTGGGTTTTTCATAGATGGCTTTTATGATATTGAGGTATATACTCTCTATCTCTATACTCTGGAGAGTTTTGATCAAGAAAGGATGCTGTACTTTGTCAAATGCTTTTTTCTGCATCTATTGAGAGGATCATATGGTTCTTGTTCTTTCTTTTGTTAATGTATTGTATCACACTGATTGATTTGCAGATGTTGAACCAACCTTGAAGCCCAGGAATAAATCCCACTTGGTCGTGGTGAATAATCCTTTTAATGTACTGTTGGATCCTATTGGCTACTATTTTGGTGAGAATTTTTGCATCCATGTTCATCAGGGATATTGGTCTGTAATTCTCCTTTTTGATAGGGTCTTTGTCTGATTTTGGGATCAAGGTAATGCTGGCCTCCTAAATGAGTTTGGAAGTTTTCCTTCCATTTCTATTTTTTGGAACAGTTTCAGAAGAATAGGTGTTTTTTCTTCTTGAAATGTTTGGTAGAATTCCCCTGGGAAGCCATCTGGCCCTGGGCTCTTGTTTGTTGGGAGATTTTTGATTACTCCTTCAATTTCCTTACTGGTTATGGGTCTGTTCAGGTTTCCTATTTCTTCCTGGTTCAGTTTTGGTAGTTGATACATCTCTAGGAATGCATCCATTTCTTCCAGTTTATCTAATTTGCTGGCATAGAGTTGCTCATAATATGTTCTTATAATTGTTTGTATTTCTTTGGTGTCCGTTGTGATCTCTCCTCTTTCATTCATGATTTTATTTATTTGGGTCATTTCTCTTTTCTTTTTGATAAATCTGGCCAGGGATTTATCAATCTTATTAATTCTTTCAAAGAACCAGCTCCTAGGTTCATTGATCTGTCTACTGTTCTTTTGGTTTCTATTTCATTGATTTCTGCTCTGATCTTTATTATTTCTCTTCTCCTGCTGGGTTTAGGCTTTATTTGCTGTTCTTTCTCCAGCTCCTTTAGGTGTAGGGTTAGGTTGTATATTTGAGACCTTTCTTGTTTCTTGAGAAAGGCTTGTGTTGCTATATACTTTCCTCTTAGGACCGGCTTTGCTGCATCCCAAATATTTTGAACAGTTATGTTTTCATTTTCATTTGTTTCCATGAATTTTTAAAATTCTTCTTTAATTTCCTGGTTGACCCATTCATTCTTTAGTAGGATGCTCTTTAGCCTCCATGTATTTGCGTTCTTTCCGACTTTCCTCTTGTGAGTGAGTTCTAGTTTCAAAGCATTGTGGTCTGAAAATACACAGGGAATGATCCCAATCTTTTGGTACCGGTTGAGACCTGATTTGTGACCCAGGATGTGATCTATTCTGGAGAATGTTCCATGGGCACTAGAGAAGAATGTGTATTCTGTTGCTTTGGGTTGGAATGTTCTGAATATATCTGTGAAGTCCATTTGGTCCAGTTTGTCATTTAACGTCTTTATTTCCTTGTTGATCTTTTGCTTAGATGATCCATCCATTTTAGTGTGTGGGGGGTGAAAGTCCCCTACTATTATTGTATTGTTGTCAATGTGTTTCTTTGCTTCTGTTATTAATTGGCTTATACAATTGGCTGCTCCCATGTTAGGGGCATAGATATTTACAATTGTTAGATCTTGTTGTTGGATAGACCCTTTAAGTATGATATAGTGTCCTTCCTCATCTCTAATTATAGTCTTTGGTTTGAAATCTAATTTGTCTGATATAAGGATTGCCACCCCAGCTTTCTTTTGATGTCCATTAGCATGGTAAATCGTTTTCCACCCCCTCACTTTCAATCTGGAGGTGTCTTTGGGTCTAAAATGAGTCTCTTGCAGACAGTATATCGATGGGTCTTGTTTTTTTATCCAATCTGATAGCCTGTGTCTTTTGATTGGGGCATTTAGCCCATTTACATTCAGGGTAACTATTGAAAGATATGAATTTAGTGCCATTGTATTGCCTGTAAGGTGACTGTTGCTGTATATTGTCTGTGTTCCTTTCTGGTCTATGTTGCTTTTAGGCTCTCTTCTTGCATAGAGGACCCCTTTCAATATTTCTTGTAAGGCTGGTTTCATGTTTGCAAATTCTTTTAGTTTTTGTTTGTCCTGGAAGCTTTTTATCTCTCCTTCTATTTTCAGTGACAGCCTAGCTGGATATAGTATTCTTGGCTGCATATTTTTCTCGTCTAGTGCCCTGAATATATCATGCCAGTCCTTTCTGGCCTGCCAGGTCTCTGTGGATAGGTCTGTTGCCAATCTAATGTTTCTACCATTGTAGATTACAGACCTCTTTTCCCGAGCTGCTTTCAGGATTTTCCCTTTTTCTCTGAGACTCATAAGTTTTATTATTAGATGTCGGGGTGTTGACCTATTTTTATTGATTTTGAGGGGGGTCTCTGTGCCTCTTGGATTTTGATGCCTGTTTCCTTCCCCAAATTAGGGAAGTTCTCTGCTATAATTTGCTGGAATATACCTTCTGCCCCTCTCTCTCTTTCTTCTTCTTCTGGGATCCCACTTACTCTAATAATGTTTTGTCTTATGGTATCACTTATCTCTCGAATTCTGCCCTCATGATCCAGTAGTTGTTCATCTCTCTTTTTCTCAGCTTCTTTTATTTTCCATCACTTCGTCTTCTATATCACTAATTCTCTCTTCTGCCTCATTTATCCTAGCAGTTAGAGCCTCCATTTTTCATAGCACCTCATTAATAGCCTTTTTGATTTTGACTTGGTTAGATTTTAGTTGTTTTATTTCTCCAGAAAGGGCTTCTCTATTATCTTCCATGCTTTTTTCAAACCCAGCTAGTGTCTGTATAATCGTCATTCTGATCTCTAATTCTGACATCTTACTAATGGTCGTATTGATTAGGTCCCTGGCAATTGGTACTGTCTCTTCTTCTTTTTTTTGAGGTGAGTTTTTCTGTCTTGTCATTTTGTCCAGAGGAGAATAGATGAATGAGAGAACAAAATGCTAATAGGGTAACAACAACCCCAGAAAAATATACACTAAACAAATCAGAAGAAACCTGAAGCCAGGGGAAAAGAAAGAGAAAGAAAACAAAAAGTAAAAGAAAAGAAAAAAGAAAAAAAAAAGAATATGATCAAATATGATCAGGCTGGTGAATAGCTCAGTGCCACACCCTAGATTTGGGCGTGTTTTGGTCTGTTAGAAGAAACTGCCTCCCAAAATTTTAAAGAAAGAAAAACTTATATATGTAGAAAAATAAGGGTAAATAAGATGAAGGTATGGAATAGGACTTTAAAGATGAAAATTATAAAGATTTTATAAAAGGAATTGATAAGAAGTTGGTTGAATAAAGAAAGAAGAGAAATTAGAAAAAAAAAAGGGAGAGAATATGATCAGGCAGGAGACTAGAACAAAGCCATATAGTAGAGATTTATGGTATATTTTGGTCTGTTGTAAGAAACTGTATCTCCAAATTTTAAAGAGAGAACAACTTATATATATATATATATATAAGTTGTATGTATGTATATATATATATACATACCAAAAATAAGGTTAACTACAATGAAGGGATAGAATATGACTCTAAAAATGAATAATAAAAAAGAATTTAAAAAAAGGGATTGGTAAGATGTTGGTTGAAAAGGGGAAAAAGAAAAATTCAAAAAAAAAAATAGAAAAAGAAAATTAAAAAAAAATTAACTTAGAAAGACTAAAGCATCTTGGGAAAAAAGCCATGAATTCTATGTGCAGTATTCCCCTAGCGCTGGAGTTCTGCCATTCTTATTGATCGGTAAACTTGGTCTTGGCTGGCTGTTCTCGCTGATCTTCTGGGGGAGGGGCCTGTTGCCGTGGTTCCCAAATGTCTTTTTCTGGAGGCAGAATTGCCCTGCCCTTGCCCGGTCCGGGCTAAGTAATCTGCTTGGGTTTGCTCTCAGGAGCTTTTGTTCCCTGCAAGGTTTCCGTACAGCTGTGGAGGACGAGAGTGAAAATGGCAGCCTCCCAATCTCCGCCCCGGAGGAGCCAAGAACTCGGGGCCCCACTCCTCAGTGCGCCCCCAGGGAAAAGCAGTCAGTCACTCCCATTTCCCCAGTCTCCGGCTGCACTCTGTGCTCACCCGGCCTGTGATCGAGTGTTTCTATCTCTGGCACCTGACCCCGTGTGGAGTCTCCAAACCCAGCAGATCCCTGTGGTGTGCTCCCGCACTGCTCCTCCCGGGGGAGGAAGGGGAGTCTCCCCGGATCTGCCGCTTGTTGGGTCCCTGCTGGAAGAGCAGTGGCCCGACTGTGCCGTGGATCATGGTTTATGGCAACCCTGAGCTGAGAGCCTGCGCCTCGGCTCTGTCTGTGAAGCCGGCTTCCCTGCTCTGATACCTGGGAGCTCTGCTGCACTCAGGCATCCCCGGTCTTTCTGTGACCCTGAGGGTCCTGCCACTGTCCCAGTGAGGGTTCCACCCCCACCCCCTTAGCCACTGGAGCGACGTCCCTCAGCGGAGCAGACTTCTATAAGTTCCGATTTTGTGCTCCGTGGCTCTATCACTTGCCAGTAGCGGCTGATGGAGGCCCCCTCCCCTGCCATCTATCTTCCCGAATATCACCTTGGATTCACTTCTCTGCATGTCCTACCTTCCAGAAAGTGGTCGCTTTTCTGTTCGGAGAGTTGCTGCTATTCTTTTCTTTGATTTCCTGTTGAGTTTGTAGGTGTTCAGAATGGTTTGATCCCTATCCAGCTGAATTCTTGGGACCATACGAAATTTAGGTCTCCTACTCCTCTGCCATCTTGCTCCTACCCCTACATGCAAAGTTTTAAAAAAATATTTATTTATTTGAGGGCGGGGCGGGGGGAGAGATACAGCATGAGTCAGGGAAAGGGCAAAGTGAGAGGGAGAAGCAGACTCTGCTGAGCAGGGAGCCCAACCTGGGGCTTGATCCCAGGACCCTGGGATCTTGACCTGAGGTGAATGCAGATGCTTAACAGACTGAGCCACAGGTGCCCCTACATGTGCTGTTTATTTTTGCCTCTGTACCCATTGCTCATATGGTTACAAAGAATGCCCAATTTCCTCCAACAATCTAGCTCATATACTTCCTCTGGATAAAGCTCAGTTTCCCAAAAATTGCACAACCACCCCCTCAGCAGATACAGGTTGGTACACATACACATGGAGATACACACACATCATGTGATTCCCTGACTCTCCATTTCCCTGGGTGCTTGAAGCTAATTTACATTTTGTTTCAGCTCATAGCACTTTGTAAATGTTCTTCTGTTATTTCAGATATCTTTGTCTTGGCTCCCACCAACTGCACTGTAGATTTCTATAGAGCAAGGAGCAGCAACCTTGTATTTTAATATTATCTATGACAGTGTGCAACACAAAGGCTTATAGGAACAAGAGGTGCTTCATAAAAGCTGACTGACTTCAGTCAAATTTTGTTCTCCCAGAAAGACCCCCAGTGCCTTATAGGCCACTATGAAAATCAAACTGCCTAGATGCCACTCATACCTCTGTCAGTGCCCCATTTCCATTTCTAAGCCATTTTTCTTCTTATTTTGGCTGAGTTTCAGAAGGAGATAATTGGCTCCATCAATTTTTATAGCTTAATGAAAGTCTCAACCATGTTTACCTGCTTTCCTTCCAGGGTAAATGCATCACAAGCCAAAGCAAAGTCATTCCCACAGCCCTTGTTTAGAAAATGTAGGATTTTTATATTGTCCCCCTTAAAGCAATATAGTCTACTAGCTATGACCTCAAACATGACCTTCTTTAGAAAATGAGTGTCTCTTAGCATGAAGTATTTATTGTTACAGCCAGGCCCATGCTGGGGTTTGAAGGTTTGTAACAAAGGTCCTAGGTTCCTGAGCACAGTGCCTGCTGTTGTTTTCTTTCCTGTGGCATTTGCCTGTGGTTTATGTGTGTGTGTGTGTGTATGCTTCAACTAAAATATTGACATCTCCCTGCCTCACCCCATTAACTATGGCAGATGCCATAGAATGAAAATCTTTTGCAATAAGCATACCTCAAATATCAGAGTGTTGGGCTTGGTCTTGCTGCCTTAATGGCTAAAAAGGCAGGCGGCATACCAGTTTTAGGAGAAAAATGGTTTTTTAAGGTACTTGCTGAGCATGTAGCCTGTGTCAGGCATGGGGGGATAGGCAAGCAAATACATTGTTGCTGCTCTAGAGGAGTTTACAGTCTCACTGGGGTGATAAGACTAACATACCTCAAACAGAGAGCTATTAAGTTAGAGATAGTGTGTGATAATTGCTAAAACAAGGGCAGAGGAGCATACTGTCAGCGTGACTTGGAGTCAGTGAAGGTTTTTGAGAGAAGGTGAGCTCTTAAGTTAATTTGGAAAGATTTCACTGGAGAGAAGGGTAAAAGGGATGCAAAGAAACTAACATGGCATTGACAATATAAGGAGGTCGACTAATACGGTTGAATATCCATATCAGGAACCATTTAGAGACAATATTAGTAAAATAAGTATAGATTGGAGTGGATCTTGAATAGATAGAATCATAGAATATTAGAGCTGTAAGGCTAATATTGCTAGTATTCCAGCTAGAACTGGAATTCCTAGTCCAGTGTCCAGTTCCTATAGTTTTCATTCAATTCTTTTTAATCTATAGAGTTTTTTTCCTTCAAATGGAATCTTATATAAAGAAGTCCAACATGTAAAGCACATAAAAGCCAAAGCACTTTAGTTGAATTTGGGTGAGACCAAGATGAACCCAATTCCTGCATTTTAGGAGTGAGACAACTGCGATACAGAACAGAAAATTATCTCCATGTCATTAAATCCAGTGGACACTTCTTAGTCCACATCTTACCTGGCTCCTCAGCAGCATACTACATTGTTGACTACTCCCTTTTGCTCAACACATTCCTTTCTTATTCTTCTATGATACAACTCTTCTGATTTTCCTCTTACTTCCTGGCCTTTCCCTCTTAGTCTTATTTTAAATGTTGGATTTCTTAGGACTTGAACATTAGCCCTTTTTACTTTTTTTTTCATTTTTAAAAATTTTTTTAAAGATTTTATTTATTTATTCATGAGAGACAGAGAGAGAGAGAGAGAAGCAGGCTCCCAAGGAGCTGGGAGCCCGATGTGGGACTTGATCCCAGGACCCCGGGATCACGACCCGAGCCGAAGGCAGACGCTTAACCATCTGAGCCACCCAGGTGCCCAGCCCTTTTTGCTTTTTGCCCTACATTCTCTGCCTAGGCAATCTTATTTGGTGGCTTCAAGTATATTCTAAATGATATCAACTCTCAAGTTATATTTTCATCCCAAGCTTCTCCTCTATTACTGATTAGGTGTCTCTATTGGGATGTACTACGTGTGCCACAAACTCAAAATTTCTGAAACTAAACTCATCTGTCTCTCTCTACAGTCCTTCAAGTTTGTACCTTCTCCTGTGCATTCTTTATTGCTGTGAATGGCATCGCCAACCACCAAGTTTCTTATGCCCGAAATCAAAGACTCATCCTTAACACCTTTTTTTCTCCTCTTTTACTTTCAATCACCAAATCCTGTTCATCTTACCTCCTAAATATCTGTTGAATCTTTCCATTCTTCTGCATTTTCTTCACTGCACCAGACTACCACTCCCTTCCAGGCCACCATTAGTTCTCTGTTGAAGTACTGCAATAACCTGATTGTCTCCCTGCATCTACTCTTTCCCCATCCTCCAGGCAGTTCTCTACATTACAGCTGGAGTGTACTTTTTAAGGCATAAATCTGATCATGTCACTTCCATGCTCAAAAGCCATCAGTGGTTTCCCATTGCCTAAGGAAAATGTCTAAATTTATTACACATTTTAGAAAATCTTTTATGACCTGGCATCTGTTCACTTGATCAATTACACTTTTTTTTGCCATACTTCTTCCTCTTTTACAATGATAGCCTCACAGTTTTGGCCTGTTGTATGGGTCTCTACTGACTAGAACTACAATCTGCACTCATCTTGCCAGTCTAACTTATCCTTCTGATTTTAGCTGAAATTTCACCACCGGTGGAAAGTCTTCCTAACTCAACTCCCACTCCCAAGTCCAGGAAAAATGTACCTTCATTGTAGACTCACAGCAACTTGAGAGATTAACCTCTTACAGAATGCATCACACATTATTGTAATTGCTGCTTTAATTGCAGTGAAGGCAAGGTCCATCTGGCCTATGACTATGTCCTCAGTGTGTAGCATGATGCCTAAAATATAGTAGGTTCTTTTTTTTTTTTGTATTTTTAAAATTTTATTATGTTATGTTAATCACCATACATTACATCATTAGTTTTTGATGTAATGGTCCATGATTCATTGTTTGCGTGTAACACCCAGTGCTCCATTCAGTACGTGCCCTCTTTAATACCCATTACCAGGCTAACCCATCCCCCTACCCCCCTCCCCTCTAGAACTCTCAGTTTGTTTCTCAGAGTCCATAGTCTCTCATGGTTCGTCTCCCCCTCGAAATTTCCCCCCCTTCATTTTTCCCTTCCTACTATATTCTTCTTTTTTTTAACATATAATGTATTATTTGTTTCAGAGGTACAGGTCTGTGATTCAACAGTCTTACACAATTCACAGTGCTCACCATAGCACATACCCTCTCCAGTGTCTATCACCCAGCCACCCCATGACTCCCACCACCCACCACTCCAGCAACCCTCAGTTTGCTCCCTGAGATTAAGAATTCCTCATATCAGTGAGATCATATGATACCTGTCTTTCTCTGATTGACTTATTTCGCTTCGCATAATACCCTCTAGTTCCATCCATGTCATTGCAAATAGCAAGATTTCATTCCTTTTGATGGCTGCATACTATTCCATTGTATATATATACACCACATCTTCTTTATCCATTCATGTGTCGATGGACATCTAGGCTCTTTCCATAGTTTGGCTATTGTGGACATTACTGCTATAAACATAGGGGTCCATGTACCCCTTCGGATCTCTACATTTGTATCTTTGGGGTAAATACCTAGTAGTTCAATTGCTGGGTCATACGGTAGCTCTATTTTCAACTTTTTGAGGAACCTCCATACTGTTTTCCAGAGTGACCGCACCAGCTTGCATTCCCACCAACAGTGTAGGAGGGTTCCCCTTTCTCCACATCCTCGCCAACATCTGTTTCTTGACTTGTTAATTTTAGCCATTCTGACTGGTGTGAGGTGGTATCTCATTGAGGTTTTGATTTGGATTTACCTGATGCCGAGTGATGTTGAGCACTTTCTCATGTGTCTGTTGGCCATTTGGATGTCTTCTTTGGAAAAATGTCTGTTCATGTCTTCTGCCCATTTCTTGATTGGATTATTTGTTCTTTGGGTGTTGAGTTTGATAAGTTCTTTATAGATTTGGATACTAGCCCTTTATCTGATATGTCATTTGCAAATATCTTCTCCCATTCTGTTGGTTGTCTTTTGGTTTTGTTAACTTGATGTCCATTAGCATGGTAAATTGTTTTCCACCCCCTCACTTTCAATCTGGAGGTGTCTTTGGGTCTAAAATGAGTCTCTTGCAGACAGCATATCGATGGGTCTTGTTTTTTTATCCAATCTGATAGCCTGTGTCTTTTGATTGGGGCATTTAGCCCATTTACATTCAGGGTAACTATTGAAAGATATGAATTTAGTGCCATTGTATTGCCTGTAAGGTGACTGTTACTGTATATTGTCTGTGTTCCTTTCTGGTCTATGTTACTTTTAGGTTCTCTTTTTGCTTAGACGACCCCTTTCAATATTTCTTGTAAGGCTGGTGTCGTGTTTGCAAATTCCTTTAGTTTTTATTTGTCCTGGAAGCTTTTTATCTCTCCTTCTATTTTCAATGACAGCCTAGCTGGATATAGTATTCTTGGCTGCATATTTTTCTCATTTAGTGCTCTGAATATATCATGCCAGTCCTTTCTGGCCTGCCAGGTCTCTGTGGATAGGTCTGTTGCCAATCTAATGTTTCTACCATTGTAGGTTACAGACCTCTTTTCCCGAGCTGCTTTCAGGATTTTCCCTTTTTCTCTGAGACTCATAAGTTTTACTATTAGATGTCGGGGTATTGACCTATTTTTATTGATTTTGAGGGGGGTCTCTGTGCCTCCTGGATTTTGATGCCTGTTTCCTTCCCCAAATTAAGGAAGTTCTCTGCTATAATTTGCTGGAATATACCTTCTGCCCCTCTCTCTCTTTTTTCTTCTTCTGGGATCCCAGTTATTCTAATATTTTTTCATCTTATGGTATCACTTATCTCTCGAATTCTGCCCTTGTGATCCAGTAGTTGTTTCTCTCTCTTTTTCTCAGCTTCTTTTATTTTCCATCACTTGGTCTTCTATATCACTAATTCTCTCTTTTGCCTCATTTATCCTAGCAGTTAGAGCCTCCATTTTTGATAGCACCTCATTAATGGCTATTTGATTCTGACTTGGTTAGATTTTAGTTGTTTTATTTCTTCAGAAAGGGTTTCTCTAATATCTTTCATGTTTTTTCAAGCCTAGCTAGTATCTTTATAATCGTCATTCTGAACTCTAGTTCCAACATCTTACTAATGGTCGTATTGATTAGGTCCCTGGCAGTTGGTACTGCCTCTTCTTTTTTTTTGAGGTGATTTTTTCCATCTTGTCATTTTGTCCAGAGGAGAATAGATGAATGAGAGAACAAAATGCTAACAGGGTAACAAAGACCCCAGAAAAATATACACTAAACCAATCAGAAGAGACCTGAAACTGGGGGAAAAGAAAGGGAAAGAAGGAAAAAAGAAAACAAAAAGCAAACATAAAAGAAAAAAGAAGAATATGATCAAATATGATCAGGCTGGTGAATAGATCAGTGCAACACACTAGATTTTGGGCGTATTTTGGTCTGTTAGAAGAAACTGCCTCCCAAAATTGTGCAGAAGGGAAAGCTTGTATATGTACAAAAATAAGGGTAAATACGATGAAGGGATGGAATATGACTGTTAAGATGAAAATTATAAAAGATTTTATAAAAAGAGTTGATAAGATAAGAAGTTGGTTGAAAAAAGAAAGAAGAGAAATTAGAAAAAAAAAAAACAAACGAGAGAATGTGATCAGGCAGGAGACTAGAACAAAGCCATACAGTAGAGATTTAGGGTATATTTTGGTCCGTTAGAAGAAACTGCATCCCAAAATTTTAAATAGAGAACAATTTATATGTATACCAAAAATAAGGTTAATTACTATGAAGGGATAGAATATGACTCTAAAAATGAAAAATAAAAAAGATTTTTAAAAAAGGGATTGATAAGATGTTGGTTGAAAAAGTGAAAAGAAAAATTAAAAAAAAATTAACTTCAAAAGACTAAAGAATCATGGTAAAAAAGCCACGGATTCTATGTGCAGTATTCCCCTAGCGCTGGAGTTCTGCCGTTCTCATTGATCGGTAAACTTGGTCTTGGCTGGCTGTTCTCGCTGATCTTCTGGGGGAGGGGCCTGTTGCCGTGGTTCCCAAATGTCTTTGCCGGAGGCAGAATTGCCCCGCCCTTGCCAGTCCGGGCTAAGTAATCTGCTCGGGTTTGCTGTTGGGAGCTTTTGTTCCCTGCAAGCTTTCCGTACAGCTTTGGAGGACGAGAGTGAAAATGGCGGCCTCCCAATCTCCGCCCCGGAGGAGCCAAGAACTCCGCCCCGCTCCTCAGTGCGCCCCCAGAGAAAAGCAGTCAGTCACTCCCGTGTCCCTGGTCTCCGGCCGCACTCCGTGCTCACCCGGCCTGTGACCGCGCGTTTCTATCTCTGGCACCCGACCCCGTGTGGAGTCTCCCAACCCTGCAGATCCCTGCGGTGCGCTCCTGCACCGCTCCTCCTGGGGGAAGAAGGTGAGTCTCCCGGGATCTGCCACTTGTTGGGTCCCTGCTGGAGGAGCAGTGGCCCGACTGTGCCGCGGATCACGGTTTATGGCAACCCCGAGCTGAGAGCCTGTGCCTCGGCTCCGTCTCTGCAGCCGGCTTCCCCGCTCTGATACCTGGGAGCTCTGCCGCACTCAGGCACCCCTGGTCTTTCTGTGACCCCGAGGGTCCTGAGACCACACTGTCCCAGTGAGTATTCCACCCCCCACTTAGCCACTGGAGCGATGTCCCTCAGCGGAGCCAACTTCTAAAAGTTCCGATTTTGTGCTCTGCGTGCGGCTCTATCACTTGCCAGAAGCGGCCGATGGAGGCCCCTCCCCCGCTGTCTATCCTCCCGAATATTGCCTCGGATTCACTTCTCCGCACGTCCTACCTTCCAGAAAGTGGTCGTTTTTCTGTTCAGAGAGTTGCTGCTATTCTTTTCTTCGATCTCCTGTTGAGTTTGTAGGTGTTCAGAATGGTTTGATCCCTATCCAGCTGAATTCCTGGGACCAGATGAAATTTAGGTCTCCTACTCCTCTGCCATCTTGCTCCTCCCCCCTAAAATATGGTAGGTTCTTAAAAAATATCTGCTGAAAAAAAAATCTGCTGAATGAATACATGTGTGAATAAATCACAGCATACATCAGAGCTTATATACTACTTTTCAAAAACTTAACAAGATACAGTGACAATGTTAGACTTTGCCATAATTTCTCCATTTTACTTTGTTATTTGATGTCTTCCTGAAGGGATACACTTTTAGATCTTGGAAAACCTTTGTAAATGCCAAGGGCATGATTGTGTATTATGATTAGATATTTGGTTAAGATGATTATGGCCGAAAATCTTGCCATAAGGGGAGAGCCTTCCCTTTGGCTTGTAATTATGGTTACCTAACTTTTGCAAAGATTCGCTGGGGAAATTAAAAACAAACGATAATTTAAAAATAGGAGATGGCACATTTTTAACTTATATAGCCAACTAAGGCACAGGCTCTCTCCCTTTTCAGCTATTTGTCATTTTTGAACCTCCAGGTATTTTGCTGAGAAGGGGCTATTTTCTTTGTTATGGGCATGCTGACAGGAGGCTGGTAAACAGGAAGACACAGATGAGGAGAGACCATAAAAGGCCAATTCAGCAAGTGAATGTTTCAACCTCATGAACTTCTAAATTCTGTGAATTTCATTTTTAATGAAGAGGAGGAGCCAATTTCAAGCCCTGGGGAAAGAATCTTGCCTTTTCAACTGCCAGGCAGGTCAGCAGGATTACAGGGCAGCTTTCTGGTCAAGACTCTGTGGCCTCAGTCCCAACTCTTAGACAACAGCTGCAGGCTGAAAGATCTTCTTGGATTCCTGAGCCTATGGTCTGTAGTAAGGAAATCACTCCATGGCTGACAAAGAAGCGGGCCCTGCCTCCAGCTCTTCAGAGAAAGGCAGATTGAGTATTCCAACTCATTCCAGATACTATGTATTCAAAATTCCTAATACCCAGGGTAGGTATTAGGCTGCCCTTTAAAAGACAAAAATCAGCCTCCAGCCCAGTTAAACAACATGTGAGCTGAGCACTAGGTGCTTCATGATGCCAGACTGAGCAGCTTATAAATGGGAGAGACTGCCTCCCTCTGATGGGTCCCCTCAAATGCCTATTTGGTCCCAAGAGGTTTTCTGTTTAGATGAACACAAAAATACCAAAAAGGGGAAAATTATATATTATGTGGCACCAGGAAGTCATCAGATAGGTTCAGAAAAAGTATTTTTGGAAACACTACAAAAATGGTCTTAAGCACGCTAGCTTTTATAGACATTCTGAGTCTTCAAGGGAACCAGGACCGTTATAATCCCTTCTGTTGTCTGTAGCTCCTAACTTTACCTAAAGCCGACTCTCCTCAGAAGTGCCCTGTACTCTCAGTAATTTTTTACCTGGAGCAATAGAAAGCTAATACACTCCAGTCACCCATTGCCCTTCAAAACTTCCTGATCCTATTTTCTTGAGTAGGGGACTATATTAGTTCCCTAGGGCTGTTGTAACAAAGTACCATGAACTGGGTGGCTTGGAACAACAGAAATTTATTGTCCTAGTTCTGGAGGCCAGAAATCTGAAAACAAGGTATCAGCAGGGCCATGCTTTTTCTGAAGGTGCTAGTGAAGGATCCTCTTCCAAGATTCCCTCTTAGCTTCTGGCATTTCCTTGGCTTGTGGCAGCAAAACCTCAGTCTTCACATGACATTCTCCTGTGTGTATGTCTGTTTCTTCACATGATATTCTTATAAGGATGCCAATCATATTGGATTAGGGGCCCACCTGACTTCCATATAACCTCATCTTAACCTAACTAATGACATCTGCAACAGTGCTATTTCCAAATGAGATTATAGTCTGAGATACTGGCAGGGGTGGTGGGGTTGGTTAGGACTTGAACATATGAATTTTTGAGGACTATAATTAAATCCATAACAGGTTCTGAATAGCTCAGTAAGATAGGCAATGACTTAAAATGGTCCATTATCTCTGTAAATATATTTATATTTCAAAAGAAGCCTTTCATTCAAAGTACTGACTGTGGAGAAAGGCCAGGAGACCATCATTCTAGAGACTTGGGTACCTGGAGGCCACCCAGTCTAGAGAACTGCAGAGGTAGTAGGTGTCCTTGGAGACAAAGGCTTAGTATTTTTAGGCAGGAAAGAAGGAATTTCAGGAGAAAGACTCCACAGTGGGGAATTATTGTTTAATAGGTACAGAGTTTCAGTTTGGGATGATAAAAAAGTTCTAGAGTTGAATGGTGGAGATGGTTGCACAACAGTGTGAATGTACTTAATGCCACTGAGTTGTGTACCTAAAAATTATTCTAATGGGAAATTATTCCAATGGTAAACTTTATATATATTTTACCAGAATAATTTAAAAAATAGAAGCAAACAAAAGAGACACCATGTGACTTTCCCTGAAGTGGGTTAGAGTTGTGGGTGAGGAGGGAGAGTAAGGCCTACAGTTGGGAATGAAAGTAGAGGACAGAATCCCAAGGGGGTTTCCAGTCACCATCGACTCAGAAGGAAGTCAGGAATTATAGACTAAGGATGGTGACTATGAATTCCTGTGAGGTTCTATAGCCTCTGTAATGCCTCAATATTGTTATTTTATAAATAAATAGTAATGGTGATAATGAACAGTTGTTGAACACTTACTATGTGCCAGGCACTCTGCTAAAAATTTTTTATTGTCTAACTCATTTAATTTTATTTTTAAAAGATTTTATTTATTTATTTGAGAGAGAGAGAGAAAGTGAGCATGCATGAGCAGGGGTGGGTGGTGGAGGGAGCAGAGGGAGAGGGAGAAGCAGACTCCCCGCTGAGCAGGGAGACCGACCCGGGGCTTGGTCCCAGGACCCTGAGATCATGACCTGAGCCAAAGGCAGACGCTTAAATGACTGAGCCACACAGGTGCCCCTAATTTTAATTTTTATAATGTCTATCAGTATAGTACTATTATTATTCAGCATTTATTTGAAGAAATTAAAGGTTGAGATATTAAATAATTTGTCACCAAGTTCACACAGCTGGAAAGTGGTGGATTTTGAGTCAGTATTAGTAATTTATATAGGAAATTGTCCGTTTCATTTAGGCCTTCAACTTAGGTACAAATCAAGACTTTTTTGGTGTTTAAATTATGGAGTAATTCTTAAGAAATTACAAATTAGACAAGTAATATATGAAGATATTCTATAAAAATAAAGTTATTATTTATTATCTCTTTGTTACACATAATTTCTACCTGCTTTTTCTGGAAGCAACCATTATTATCAGTTTGTTGTATACTTCCAGAACTTTTCCTATTCATTTACATGTAAATATTACTTTCTTGAAGCTTTGATAGAATATGTCAGTAAAACCACTGGGAGCTTTTTGGGGGGTATTAGAAAATTTTGGCTACTAATAAAATTTGTTCAGTGTTTTTTGGTCTATTCAACATTCCTTGTTATTCTTGGGCTGATTTTGGTAATTGGTATTTTCCTTGAATGTGTCCTTTCTTTTTTTTTTTTTTTAAGATTTCACATTGATTGTTATTAGACTGTACATGGTATTCTCCTGTAATTGTTAAAGTCTCCACTTTATTTCTAGCTAGGCCCTTTTGTGTTCCTGATACTGCTTATTTTGCTATGTCTCTTTTTAAAATGATCATATTTTCTAAATTTTAGTTTATATTATTTAAAATATTTTAAATAAATATATATGTATTATTTATACTTACATTAATTACTTCAGAGTACTCATTTTTGTTTATTTAGTTTTTTGAGTTTTATTTTATATTTATCAATGTATATTTTTATCTGTATATTTTTTTCATTTTACCTTCAGTAGACTTATTGTTTTCTTTCTATTGAGTTGACAGCTTAGTTCATTTATTTTCAATCTTTATTTCTAATATGTGCAGTTAAGACTAAATTTATTTTTGAGTACATTTGGCCACATCCCTAAGGTTTTTTTTGTAATTTTTATTGAAGTATAACATATATATAACAAAGTAAATCAAAAGTGTACATCTCAATGAATTTTCACAAACTGAACACACCTGTGTAACTAACACCCTAGTCAGGAAACAGAACCTATGACCAGCATCTCAGAAGTCCTCTTGTGCCCATTTCAGTCATCACCAACTCCCACCTTCAAGAGTAAACACTATTCTAATTTATAATGCTGTACAGATTACTGTTGCCTGCTTTTGAACTTTATGTGAATGGAACAATACAGTGTATACACTTTTGAGTCTGGATTTTTTTCACTTAACATCTTAAGATTCATCCATATTGTTGTGGGTAATGGTTCATTATCTTTGCTGTGTAGTATTTCATTATGTAAATATACAAAAATTTATCCATTCTATTATTGATGGATATTTGGATTGTTTCCTGTTTTTAGTGATAACAAATAATGCTGCTTTGAACGGTCTTGTACATATATTTAGCTAAACATAGCATGCATTTCTGTTGGGTATATATATAAGAGTGGATTGCTGGATCATAGATTATGTGTGTGTTGAGCTGTTTCATACCAGTTTCCCTAAGTATTTACATTCAATGGTGTATGAGATTTTTCATTTGCTCTGTGTCCTCAATAACACTTGGTATTTTTTTTTTTCATTTTAGCCATTCCAGTGATTGTGTAATGGTATTATATTGGTGTTATTATTTGTGTTTCCATGATGATTAATCAAGATGAACACCCAGTCCTCAATTTTGAGATTAGTTCTATTTTAAATAGTTTATAATTCCTATTTTACTTATACTTTAGTCAGAGTTATTTAGAATTATGTTCTTTAAATTTTCCAGGTGTAAAGATTTTTAAAAACTATCTTTTTTTGTAGTTCATTACTAATTTTGTTGCATTGAGAACAGTGAATGCAGCGTAGGACATTATGTTTTTGGAATTTGTTATCTTCTTATGATCTAATGAATTATTTTTTAGTGAATAATTGTGTATGTTCAAAAGAAGGTGTATTCTCTGTTGAGTACAAAGTTCTATATATTGTGTTACTCAAATTTTATTATTTTTTGTCTATTTGATCTCAGTTTCTTAGAGAAGTGTGTTAAATTCTCTTATTGTGATTTATATAAAGTATGTTGTCTTATTGTACATTTATCCATTTATATTTCTATATTTTGATCCTCTATACATAAGTGCAGAAAGGTTCATAACTGTTTTATCTTCTTGGTAGAGTGTTCTCTTTCTTTTTATCAAAATGGTGTTTCTCTCTTGGTTTCTGAATTATTTTTGTCTTGAATTTATATTTTGTCCGCTCTTGATATTGTCACACTGGTTTTCCTTTTGTTATCATTTGTCTGGTATTATCTTTTTCTAGCTCTTTATTTTCAATCTATATGAGTCATTTTGTTTTAAGTGTGTCTCTTGCACATAACATCTAGTTGGATCATATTTACTTTCTTTATTATTTTATTATTTTTTCTTTTTAAAAATTTATTTATTTGTCAGAGAGAGAGAGAGAGAACCCACACAAGCAGGGGGAGGGGCAGAGGCAGAGGGAGAAGCAGGCTCCCCGCTGAGCAAGGAGCCTGATGCCGGACTCGATCCTAGGACCCATGACCTGAGCCAAAGGCAGACGCTTAACTGACTGAGCCACCCAGACATCCCAATTTTATTATTTTTAAAAAGATTTACTTATTTGAGAGAGAGAGAGCGAGAGCACGCACAGGTTGGGGGCAGAGGGAGAGGGAGAAAAATTCTAAGCAGACTCTGTGCTGAGTGCAGAGCCCCACGTGGGGCTTGACTTCACCACCCTGAGATCATGACCTGAGCCAAAACCAAGAGTCAGGCTTAACTGACTGCACTACCCAGGCACCCCTTTATTGTCTTTAAATAGATAAGTTTAATTCACTCACATTTACAGTGATTACTGATGTGTATAGTTATTCCTTTCCTATTTCCTGTTATAAACCTATCATGCTGCCACTTTCTTAACTTTTTTCTTTTTAAAGATTTTATCTTTTAAGTAATTTGCACCCAACATGGGGCTTGAACCGACACCCCAAGATCAAAAGTTGCATGCTCCACCAACTGAGCCTGCCAGGCACCCTCCTTCTGCTTTCTGTTGAGTGGATTGAGCTTTTTTATTCCTCTCCTCTCTTTCAAGTTGGGAAATTATACATTTTATTTCTATGTTTTATTAATCACCCTTAAAATTTTAATATACACATAAAGATATAATTTTTAACACTAGAATTAGTAAGTATCTAATTTATCTTCCTGAAAAGTTAATAACCTTAGCATGCTTTTACTGCTCTCTGCTTTCTATCCCCAATTCTTATATAGATAATTTTAGGTTTGAGTCTCACTACTTCTTCCTGGATCCAATTTTCTTCTTTCTGTAATTCATCCACCAGTAATTCTTTCAGCATGGGTTTGTGGTTGGTAAAATTCCTGAAACTTTTCGTGGCTGAAAATGTCTTTATTCTACTTTACTTCTTGACTGATAGAATTCTAGGTTCAGAAGGATTTTCCACTGGCAATACAAAGTGCTTCTTGTTTTCTTGCATCTTGTGTTGCAGATGGAAGTCTGATTTCAAACTGATTGTCATTACTTTCTGATAATCTGACTCCTCTTTCTGCTCATTGGTAGCTTTTAGCACTTTAAACTTGGTTTCTGAAATTGTACTACAGTGTGTCTAAGGATGTGTGTGTGTGTGTGTGTGTGTGTGTGTGTGTGTGTGTGTGTGTCTAATTTATCCTTCTTGGCACTTGATGGGCCTTTTTTTTTTTTTTAAAGATTTTATTTATTTATTTGAGAGAGAGAGAATGAGAGACAGAGAGCATGAGAGGGAGGAGGGTCAGAGGGAGAAGCAGACTCCCTGCCGAGCAGGGAGCCCGAGGGCCTTTTTTTTTTAATTAAAGATTTTATTCACTTATTTCTCAGAGAGAGAGCACACAAGCAGGGGGAGCGGCAGGCAGAGGGAGAAGCAAGCTCTCTGCTGAGCAAGGAGCCCGATGTGGGACCTGATCCCAGGACCCACATATGCTTAACCAACTGAGCCACCCAGGCGTCCCTTGATGGGCCTTTTCAATCAAAGACCCATTATAATTCCTCAATATGGGAAAATTTTGCCAATTATTTATTCAAATATTGCCTCCTTTCTATTTTGTCTGTTCTATTCTTTCGAAACTTCTCTTAGATTGACATTAAAACTTCTGGGGGTGTCCTCTGTGTCTTTGTACTTTCACAGTTTCTATCACCTTAACTCTTTGGGTTCTCCTGGATAATATCTCAGTTCAATCTTGCAGCTTGCCTATTTGCTTTTGATGTAAATCTAATATGCTATTTAGTCTATCTATTGAGCTATTTATTTCAATATTTCTATTTTAATTTTCAAGATCTCTAATTAGCTTTAAAAATAATCTTCAGTTCTTATTCAAAATCTTTTATTCTTGTATTTTTTTTAAAGATTTTATTTATTTATTTGACAGAGAAAAAGCGAAAGAGGGAACACAAGCAGGGGGAGTGGGAGAGGGAGAAACAGACTCCCTGCTGAGCAGGGAGCCCGATGCGGGACTTGATCGCAGGACCCTGGGATCATGACCTGAGCTGAAGGCAGATGCTTAACGACTGAGCCACCCAGGTGCCCCTTTTATTCTTCTTTTATGGACGTGATACCCTTCCATGCCTCTCTGAGGGAATAAATTGAATTTATGTGAAGGTTTTATTCTGATTTCTCTTTTAATTTTGTTTCCTCTAACTTAAATTCTTTCATTTATTGAGTTTGTTTTTTCTTTTCAGTGGTATGAGTTTTCCTTAAATGTTTGACAGTTCTTGCCTCTCTGTGCAATCTGCTTGAGGGACTAGATGGAAGTCGCTACTGTTGTGACTATTTTAAGGGACAGTAGGACATATTGCTGGCTAGATTACATGGGTAGTTATTCTTTTGGATGTGGGTGTTCTCTAGGGGTTGCTAGCCTCTTGAATAAGGTTGCCAGATTTAGTAAATAACAGAATTCCTGGTTAAATTTGAATTTCAGGAAAGCAGTGAACTTTTTTTTATAAGTATGTCCCACATATTACATGTTAAAAGCCTTAAATGTTAGAATTTTTACATATTAATTTTAATTTCAGTTAAATTTTGTTTTCAGATAAATAATGAATGCTTTTTTAGTATAGTATGTCCCATGCAGTATATGGGAGATAGTTACAGAAAAAATTCATTGCTTTTTTAAAATTCAAATTTAACTGAGTGTCCTGTAATCTGTCTGCCAATCTTATACCTAAAGCATTGCTGTCTTTGATTTAAGTTCCCAGACTCAGTGCTCCTACCTGGAGGCAGACACCGTCGCTGTTATCGCTACTACCTGGCCTGTAGAGAGAGGAGGTGGGAGGGATGTACAGAGCCGATTTGTACAGATGTACAGACCCTATTTGATCTTGCTCAATAATCTCATTGTTATCTTTAAGTTCTTCCTATTTCTACCACCTGAGGGCACGAAGCATCCTTTTTGCTGTTCTCATCTATTAGAGCAGAATTTTACTGCCTATATTGTGGGCTGTAGTTTCTCTCTTCAATACTATTCCACCTGCTTTATGTCTTTCAAGGATTCCTCTATATTTCAGTGGTTTTGTTGCTGGATGGAGAGACCAAAGCATATATTAGGTCTTTCATCTTGAAATCCGTAATTCTGCACCTTTATCTACCAGATGATACTATTGTTAATTATTTCCTGGTATGATCATTAGTTTCTGGTTGTTTGAGGTATTTTGCAAGGAAGAAACTGGGTAGTTTGTGTCACCCTTGCAGCCAGGCTCTAGGGGTGAACAGAACTCTATGGAATAGAATGGAAGGTAGCATTTGTGGAGGGGAGGGGCAAGCCATCTGTGGCAAAGGACCTATGCCAAAGGAAGTAAAGAGCTCATGCTTCTACAGGCACTGGAATCCGTGATCTGGGTTTGAACCCCAGTCACCACTTACTAGCTTTGTAACCTTGGACAGGTTATTTAACTCCTTTGGACTTCAGTTTCCTCATATGTAAAAGGGGATATTACCTATTTTCCTGAGTCTAACATTTCAACATCTCTGTATTTGATCTGTATCTTACAATTAGTGTATATGATTCATATAGGATTTGTTAAATTGATAGTGAATCTTAAAATCAGTGGCATCTTAGAATTAGGACTAGGGTACTATTAGCTGTTTCATAGAGTTTTGTAAAGATTCAGTGAGGTAATGCATGTGAAACGCCTAGCTGAGTGCCTGGCACATAAGTAAGTGTTCAATGAGTATTAGCCAGTGTTTGTGAGAGCATAGGAAACTGATCTGGGTTTGAGAATGGATCACGGGTCTTAAGAGGGGAAAGGCCTTTGGGTACCCTGAGAGTGATAAACATTAAGAATTTTAGACCTGACTTTAGGCAAGCTCATGGGGTAATCTTTTGATTCGGGACAGGAGTTGCAGTGGTCCTCCGGTTAGAAAATCAGGCTAGCTTTGCCTGAAGGCTCTGCATAAGTTTATTCTGCTTAATTTACACTTCCTAGAAGCAATATAATTACTAAGCATAGAGAACTTATGGTTACTTTCTGGACAAGCGACCAATCAGGAACAACTCCTCTTATTCTGGTCCATGGATCTTTAGTGAAAATCTAGAGGCATTTTTATAGGAAGAGAGGGAAAATAAACATGTTTGCCATCTTTTTTAAGAGTTGACTTGTAACATTGTGGGTGTCACATAAGCCTTGAGCTCTGTGCAGTTGTGTTTGGGATTTATCTGCATGGTATAAAGCCTGTAATGTCAGAAATGATTGGTTTGCTTTTGGCTTTGTGTGATTCCAATCAATAATTACACCTATTGATCAAAGGCATACCTTCAAAACATTAATTTACATTGAGCCCCTTAACTTCATAAAATGGCAACACCGAATTGGCTGAAATTGATTTCCTTTTTGTTTTCAAAAGAAAATTCTCAGTGCTTTGGATATCCTCAGTGTGATTCAGAGCTCAAAGGTGGTTAATTATCCACAAATATCACAGAGAAGAAAGCTCTGCAAACATTATTAGGGTTCAAGTTGGAATCCTAGTGGAAGTTGCTTGCATGTCCTTTCTAAAGTTTATTTCCTGAGGTGGAGATCTCTTTCTGACCTTGGAAGGAGTTGAACATGAAAAATGGTGCCCTGGTCAGTGAGGAAAACACCTTGGCTTCACAAGATGGCTGAGCTGGAGGGTGACTTTTTTCCAGGCCTAGAGTGCTAGTACTCCAAGCTGAATTCATTATACTTCCCTTAAGAAGCTGAACAAAGACAGGCTACGTCTGCTTCTGGGGCCAAGGATGCCATGCAGTAGTTTTCCAACTGTATTTGGTAGAGACTTAGGGTTCCATGGATGACACTCAGGAGATTCTGGGTGTAGAGGTGGGGGAGGTTGAATTTATGAGATAATTGGCTCTATCCTTATTTCAAATAATGATTTTGTGTTGTCATTGTCAACATTGTCTGTAAATAAACTCACAGTTACAGTCTAGGCTGGTTCTGTGTTTGCTGATGGAACAACCCCCTCAAACAAACACATACAGTCTATTTGGCTGATTCTCCTCTTTCTGGAGGTCTCTTTTAGCCAGCAACCAAAGCCCTCCTTTCTTCAACCTGCCTATCTGAAGCCTATATGCGATAGATTGATTGCATTGATGGACCTAATTCTTCATCTCTCCCATTGTAGGCAGTATGTTCTGTCCCATCTCTGAACTCTGGGCTCAGCCATATCATGCTTTGCCCAACAGGATGTTAACAAACATGGTGGAAGCAGAGGCTTCCATTTCTTCCTGCTCACTCTCACATCTGTGCTCTTGCTCCCTTGCCTTATCCATGAGAACATGCTTAGCTAGCTGGCTGGCAGTATGTGAAAAAGCACCCCTCTCTCAAGTTGAGACCAAACTAGAACAACTAATTGCCAGCTGATCTCTGGACATGAATGAGGCTAGCCAAGACCATTCAGCTGACTTCAGTTCACTGTAGACATATGAACAAATCCAGCCTAGATGATTAGAACTTCCCAGCTAAACTATATACTTGAGAGCAATAATAAATGATTGCTGTTTTGAGCTACTGAGTTTTGGGGTGGTTTATTTGAGCACTGAGAATTTTCTTTTGAAAACAAAAAGGAAATCAATTTCAACCAATTCAGTGTTGCCATGTTATGAAGTTAAGGGGCTCAATGTAAATTAAGCATTATTGTGGGAATAGGTAACAGATACACTCCCAATCACTGAAGCTTGGCTCTAATTAGTGCAAAGCCTTTCCTAGCAACGCTTACAGAAGAGGGCACTGTTTCCTCAGAACTATAGCACTTACTGCTTGCGCTGCCTGTTTAGACTTTATGATTTTCAGCATTATTTTGGAACCATATTTCATTGACTCCAAGATGCCATTGGTGGGGAAAAACACACCATTATCTTATGAATCCTAAGAAAAATAAAACACCACCAAATATGCTACAACATGCCACTCATTAGAAGACACATCCTAATTTTAGAACATTTAAAATGTGTTTCTTGGGGCGCCTGGGTGGCTCGTGGTTAAGCGTCTGCCTTTGGCTCAGGTCATGATCCCGGAGTCCTGGGATCGAGCCCCACATTGGGCTCCCTGCTCGGCAGGAAGCCTGTTCTCCCTCTCCCACTCCCCCTGCTTGTGTTCCCTCTCTCGCTGTCTCTCTCTCTCTGTCAAATAAATAAATAAAAAATCTTTTAAAAAATTATAAAAAAATAAAAAAAATAAAATGTGTTTCTTAGGATCAGTGAAATACGGTAATTAACTCTTCAGAGTTTTATGTCTTCTCCAACAAAATTGTCATTGAGGACAAATACTGGGCTTTCATTTTCTTTGAGGTGCAGCATAGTTAGCATAGCTTTGGAATAAGGCAGACCCTTGTTCAGATTCTTATTCACTCACGTAAGTAGTGTGAGCTGAGGCAAGTAACCTAAATTCTCTGAGCCCCCAGTTTTTTTCTCTATAAAGACAGAGATAACAATTCTTATCTTAAAAGGTCACTGATAATTTATTAGATCATGCAAAGAACATGGTGCTCATTTAAAACAATGTTTAATTTCTTTGATTAGGTAATACAGGTACATGATAAAAATTTCAAAATGTACACAAAGGAATATAGTGCAAAATAAGCCTCATACTCACCCCGTCCCCCAGTCAGTCACTCACTTTCTCTCCCAGGAGACAACCACAACCACCAATTTCTTGAAAATCTTTCCAGAGATGTTTATAGTAGTCATTTAATATTATTTTCTTTCTGCCTCTTTTGAACCCCACAACACCTTGTAGAAAGCTGGGCCCTTTATAAAGGCCAAGGTGCTGATCACTCATTACTGTATAGAACTCTAGATGGATATAAGTAGTACAGGAAATTGAACTGAATAGACCAGTGTCAGATGTTTCTGGGGGAAAAATGTTTGTCAGTCCATCTTCACATCATTGCCTCTTTTTTTTTTTTTTTCATGAGCACTAAGTGCAGAAAATTTTCAATTAACAGAGGGCTCATTACTTGGGTGTAAGTTAATATAAGTTTTACTGTAACTGCCACTTCTTCAAAAGTGCTGAGACAGGAAATGCAGACTTCACTTACCACAACTGAAAAGCTAGCCAAGCAGAGGAAACCAAACTAATAATGCGGCTGATATTGTCAACTGCTATACATATGCAGATAGAGAAAACCTGTATTGACATAATAATAATAAATATGTAAAAAAAAGTTCATGGTTTACCAATAAAGTCATTTACTATGTTGCTGACTTTACTGGAAAATGATGCTTTATAACCAGTCCTCCATTTGATTGATACCTAATTAAAAATTCACTAGGCTCAACTTCAAGCACCTCAAGCTATATTAAAGTCACTGCTATACCAATGGAGGCATAATATCATTTAAAACCAAAGCAAGTATGATCATTTATTTAAAGCTTAGAAATAGTTCTGAAAATTGCAAAGTTGCATAAAATCTGTGGCCACATACAGAAAAACAGCAATGTGGTTGAGTGGAAAGAACTAGAGACTCAGAAGGATGTGGTCTCAGTTCTGGCTCTGTAGTGGACACATTGCATGGTCTTGGGTAAGTCACTTCTCTCTAGCCCCCAGTTTCATCACTGGTATAATGAAGACAATAATATCTGTTTTTTTAACCTCACAGGATTTTTGTGAGAGTCAATAAGATGTTGTATGTAAACTAGTTCAAATGGTATAAAATAGTACCTAAATGTAGTTCCAAAAACATTTAGTGAGCTCTTACCTTGTGCTAATGACTGCATGGTGCTAAGGACATATAGGTGAACAAGTCAAAATCCCTGCCCTCAAGGAACCCATAAATGAGCTGCCAGAGAGAAACGCTAGTGTGGTGTCATTAGAGTTGCTAGATAGAGGATGCTCAATTAAGTTCGAATTTGAGATAAACAATAAATAATTTCTAACATAAATATGTTCTAAATGTCACATTGGACATACTTATACTAAAAATTATCCATTATTCATCTGAAATTTAAATTTAACTGGGTGTCCTGTATTTTTATTTGCTAAATTTGGCAACACTATTTATCACATAACAGCAGGATTATATATAGTAAAGACACTGTGCAGTGGAGAAATTAATGAATTCTGTCTCAAGGTATCAGGGAAGGCTTCCTGGAGGAGATGAGGAGAGATGAACAAGCATTTGACAGGTGAACATGATTGTGTGGGGTAGGGAAAGGAGGAGAGGGCATTTCAGGCAGAGAGAAAAGCAGCAGCACAAGGCAAAGAACACCTGGGAGACTGTAAGCAGCTCCAGGCTTTTCAGTGTTGCTGAAATGTCAAATGTGAGGTAGGGAGTGACAAAATTTGAAGTCCCTGAAAAGGGATTTATATAGACTTCATGAAGGGCCTTATGTGGACTTTAAAATGTTTAATCTGTAAACCATAATGAAGGTAGAGAGACAAGGCAAGGAGACTATGGGATTAAATTTTCTGGCTGGCTGGATGGGTGGATACATTTGACCACAAGGATAAAATATTAGGCTTTCTCAATATAGAGAAAGGATGGCTTACAGGATAGAGATTTTTGTTATCAGGAGTGGGGGTGAGAGGATGGGGAGAAAGAAAATGGAACTGTTGTCTATGTTGGATCCTAGAAAGGGCAGGTAGGGGCCCTTTCTGAAGTTAGAGGACTAATGAGATCATTTTACAACAAATAAGCTAAGGAAATACAGACATTACCCAGTGGGGAGTACATATAAATTTTATTACCCCAAGAGGTAGTATAGGCTGAAAAGATAAGTAGAAGAAGTTAAAAAAGTGCTGATATATGGACAGAAATCCCAGGGTGTAGCCTAAGCTATAAATATTCAGTTAACTCATACACATCTGGAGGGCTGGACAGGTGGGTAGCTAGGTATTAGTTTAGAGAAGGAAGCAAGGAGTTTGCTGGGCAGGTCAAATGACTGGATAATTGGACTATGACCTTTAGCCAAGGGTATACTAGAGCCAGCTCATTCTGGCTCACAAGAGCTAATTGTTAACTTTTCAGGAAATTTTGCAAGCTAATTTTTAAGCAGAGCCATGATTAAAAATTAAATTATATAAACTTAAAATTATATTAAAAACAAATACACAAAAGTCATCACTTCCTGATTGTTTTATTACGTTTTGCTTATATATGTTCTTGAGATTATTTACTCATATTTGCGTGTGGGACTACTATATAATGGTGTGCTATTGCATATATCTTCCCAGCTCTGTGTTCAGTGATGTCAAGTTGAAGGTTTAAGATTGGCAATAGTAGGGATATTTCCACCATGGAAATCAGCAAATACTACAAATAAGGACTTTTTTCCCTCAGAGAGCTGGTTGCTAAACATTTAGCATTTAGTCATTTGGCAATAAAAGGACCTTCTCCTTCCCCAATAGGCAGAGTAATGGTGAGGTTGTATTATTAGGTTGAATCATATAAAATTGCTTGTATTCCATCATTTTGATCTATAAAAGTGATAATTTCGTATGGTTCAACCTAATACAAAAAGGCACCCCATCTTTTGGGCTGATAGAACCTTGAGCTGGGGAACACTGGTTTGGCTAGTGGGCACTGGCTAGATTTCATCTCCCATCTTTGTCTCGGCTCTTCTAAACCCACAAAATGCACAATCATATGTGGGAGCCTTGTACCTACCTGTGGTAGTGATTGCTAATTATTCCCCAAATATATTCTCCTTTTTCATCAGCAATAGAACCCCAGTTCTTCAGCTGACTACATAGTCATCAAGAATAATAACTACATGGGGCACCTGGTTGGCTCAGTCGGTTGAGCATGGGACTCTTGATTTTGGCTCAGGTCATGATCTCAGCATGGTGAGATCGAGCCCCACATCGGGCTCCATGCCGGGCGTGGAGCCTGCTTAAGATTCTCTCTCTTCCTCTCTCTCTGCCTGTCTCCACTCCCCCTGCCCCCGCAAAAAAAAAAAAAAAAAAAAAAGAAAGAAAGAAAGAAAGAGAAAGAAAGAAAGAAAGAAAGAAAAGAATAAGAACTACATTTCCCAGCCACTTTTGCAGCTAGGTGTAACCATGTGACTAAGTTCTGGCCAATCGGTTGTAAGCATAAGCAGTATGTGCAACTTGCAGGAAATGTCCTTAATAAGGAGGGGCATGCCTTTCCCATTCCTTTTTTTAAAAAAATTTTTTATTGTTATGTTAATCACCATACATTACATCATTAGTTTTAGATGTAGTGTTCCATGATTCATTGTTTGTGCATAACACCCAGTGCTCCATGCAGAACGTGCCCTCCTCAATACCCATCACCAGGCTAACCGATCCTCCCACCCCCCTCCCCTCTAGAACCCTCAGTTTGTTTTTCAGAGTCCATCGTCTCTCGTGGTTTGTCTCCCCCTCTGATTTCCCCCCCTTCATTCTTCCCCTCCTGCTATCTTCTTCTTCTTCTTCTTCTTCTTCTTCTTTTTTTTTTTTTAACATATATTGCATTATTTGTTTCAGAGGTACAGGTCTGTGATTCAACAGTCTTGCACAATTCACAACATTCACCATAGCACATACCCTCCCCAATGTCTTTTTTACTTTCTGCTGGATGGAATGGGATCAATCATGGCTAAAACCCTAGCAGCCAACGAAGCGAAGGCTGAAATTGTCAAGATGGAATAACAGAATAGGAATCTAGGTCTCTGACAGAGTGGGGGTATCATACCAGTCCTACTTGAACATGAGAGGAAACTATGCCCTATGCTGTTTAAGTCACTATTACTTCCTTTTCATTTCTACTTTCCCAAACAAAACTAATCCTGACCAGGAACTGTCTAATAGAGTAGTTTTGAGAATTCATTGTGGTAATACAATTATCACAGTGCTTGACCACACAGCACTTGCACAATACATCTCTAATATTATTAGGAACTCACCTTGGTAACAGAGTTAGGATCCACCAACTTGGCTTAGGGATAATGCTAGGGTGTGAAGAGAGGGATTATCAAGGGCATTGTGGTGGGTTGACATTCATATAGGCTGTTGCCATATTCTTTTGGGACAAATGTCAGAGTCTTAGGGAGAGGGGGCTCCCAAGTAGTATCTGGAATATACTAGCACATTCTGGTGTGGTATTTCTGTATGAGACTAAGAGTGCCAGTACAGAAGAGGCCTACTGCAGTAGTGGGGATGACCCTAACAGTATCATGGAGATAGAGTGCTGTGACCGCAAATAGTAGTAGATTCTTTGGACAGTGACAGTGTGGTAGGCTCCAGAGATAATGCCCAGGACCTGGTCTCCAGGAACTGTGTGGATATAAGGCCTAAGGCAGACGTTGCAAAAACAACAACAACAACAACAACAACAACAAAAAACCCCCTAAGGATCCTTCCTCTTCTATCCTTCACCATAGGTAACTTGAACCCGAAGGAGGAATTTCAGTGGGGCTAGCATTCCTCCAATTCTGCAAGTGGGAACTGAGTCAGAGAAGGGCAGTTTTGTTACTGTTTTTGTGTGTGACTGTATTCTGTTCTAGGCTGGTGGTCTGGACAACACCTGTTGCTCATAAAGCCAGGAATGACAAGCTGAAAATGAACCGTGGAAGGTCAGGATGTTTACATAGACCTATAATCTTTGAAGTCAAGGGCCTGAAGAGTAATTTTCACACTATGCTTTATTGAGTTCTTTTTATTCATAATCTTCTGGTCCTTTTCAGTTAGTCAAATTTAGTCTATTAAAAAGTTCCAATTTCATATCTGATTCAAAGATTGCTCCTTACTCTATTGCTATCCAGATGAGTAGGTTAGAGAACTAGGAGAAGATGCAGGGGCATAGTATTATTCTCCTCCGTTCTTTCCCTTCCTGCTTGTAATTTATCTTCTCTGGTATTGATTTCTAGTTGTCTGGTAGGGGTAGGGATATACCCCTGGCCTCACCCTGGCTAGATTTGCTTCTAGCTCTTGCTGGTAGTTTCTGCTGCTGTGTTTACCCTCTGTGTACAACAGGCGGTGTATATGGCTTGCATGGAAGTGATGGCTAGCTTCACTGAAGCATCCTGTTACTGAGAACTCTCTCAAAGAGGAGCAGCCTGGTCTCTCGAAGTCATTCCCAGAAGTCCATGTGCCTAACCTCTTTGCTGGGTGGGTTGCCATGACTATTGGCCCTGAAGCTTCCTGTGTAGCACTAAAGCTCCTGTTCTCCTACTTCATGCTCCTCTACCTGGAGTCACAGAAATGCTGTGGTCCTTTTCTTTGACTTTCAAGGGTATTGAGGATCTATGGTGGAAGTATCATTCTCTTCTCCTCCAGGTTACATTATGCTACAATCATTTCCCATCCTATTGGGATGGACTACTCTAGCAAGTTGCTTGCCTTCAGAAATCTCCAGGTGAGGAGCAGGCCCCAGCCTCCATATTCACAAACACCCTCTGCCCTTAGAGAACCTTTATTATACTCCCTTAAGGATTCTCACCTCGTTCCACCCAAAAACATGAGAGTAAGTATACAGGGTCTACACTCTTCAAGCATCCTCCTGAGAACAAGATTCTAGTCCACTCTTCTTATAGATTCTCTCCAAATATATGAGAGATTCTCTTGGGGACTACCCCCTATTTTACTTGACTTTGGTGGAAGGGAGAGAAGAAACTTTTCCTTTTTTCCACCAGGCTGAAAACTCTAATAAGTTGCTCTTTCTCTTTCTCCAGGCCTCAGGGGAGTAGACTGGAAGTGGAAGGTGGTTGAGGATGATAGATGACAGTATGTCTAGTAATCCCTGGGGAAAATATCTGGTCCCACCTGTTGGTGGCTCTCTTTAGACTATGAGGTAATCTAGGTGACAAGACACTTCAGGTCTGGAGCTAGAGTGCCTGAGTTCAAATCCTGGCTCTTGCAGTTACAAACTGTGTCACTGAGCAGCTCACTTAAATTTTCTCTGCCTCAGTTTCCTCATACCTAAAATAGGGATAATAATAGTGTTTACATTATAGGGTTTGTGTGAGAACTAATTGGATTAAGGTTTATAAAGTACTTAGTATGGTGCCTGGTACACAATAAATGCCATGCAAGTGGTCATTGTTGTAATTATTATTACTTGTCCACAGCTTTGGACCATAGTCACTGATTTTGGGACAATAATAGAAGTCCCCTTCAACATTCTGTTATGTCTGATGGATAGATCATGAAACTGACCTAGGAATATGGAAGGGCATTTGGAATTGCTCATGGTAACACTTATTAAATTGAGGCTGAGCAAAGAAACAAACTCACTGTACCTGTTTGAATGTCCCATTAGAAAGATCAGGAAAATAATCTTGGGTGGGTCATTGGTCCATTTATCCCTAGTTAGTAAATCAAGCAGGCTTCCCTTCTGGCAGAAGAGATGCTGTGTCAGAAGAATATATTCATTCAAATTAGGAGCCAATGCATTCTTAATAAATGCTCCACATTCAGTAAAGTGAATTATATGCTGCATAAACTCTGGCAGGATTTTTCAAACTTTCCACTGGATAGAAAAGCTTGTTTTATTAATATATTGAATAACAGCATTCTGTAAACAACTCATACTTTTTAGATTTACTCCTGTTAAAGAATGCCATACTTAAGTGCTTGGAATTGACACTTGAAAATGAAATACTGCTGCAAATAATGGGGAAATTGTCGATGTATTTTATACCTCTGTTTCCCAAATCAAAAGGTCTCATAAATACAGTCTCTAAAAGTGTCGGTGGGGGAGTTAACATAACTGTACAAGCAATAAGCCTGACCTTTCAATGTAATTTATTTTCGATTTGCTCAATCCTTTTTTATTAAAACTAGCACATGTGAAGCAGAATTAAATCCTATTATAACAGGTGTGTGATCCTATCAGTTTCTCTCTGCCAGCGATCCACTTTATTAAAAGTTACTTTGTTTCAAGGAGGATAACCTGATCAGGGCAGTGGGATGCCTTTGGAAGACTGAGGCTAGCAGGGGAAGGATGGTTTTATTTTCCTGTGATCACCTGCTGTTACCAGAGAAATAAAAAAATATTTATGAGCATTTCTTTTGTGTTTGGAAAGTCATGGTGGGATGTAATCTTTCCTCTGTATTTATAAAGGTTATTTCTTTCTGGAGTTATTTAGACCCAGGGACAGGTGGGTCATCAAGCTGTCCTGCATTGTGATCCACACATTACTTAGCTTGCAATCATTTTCATGTGCAGTGTTCTTAAACTCTAGTGACCACTGGAAGGGGAAAAACCTTTGAAACACTACTTAGATACAGATCCACTTGGTAGAAACTAGCTTTCAATATTTAGCCTGTGTTAGGAAACCTAATTCTACTAGATCTTTATTCTTTTTTATTTAAATTCAATTGTACGTCATTAGTTTCAGATACAGAGTTCAGTAATTCATCAGCTGCATAAAACACCCAGTGCTCATCACATCTACTAGATCTTTAGAAAAAGATTTATAATTTTAAAAACCCCATTGATGAGTGGTTCGACTTGTTTTCTCTTGGTTTCATCTTTTTGTTTCTATATCCTCTTCTCTGCCTGGTCGTCTTACTATTCATTTCAATTCCCACATTTTCCAGGAAGCTGCCCATAGTGACCTCTTCCCTCCTCCCAAATTTGGCCACTTACAGTTTATATCCATCAACTGGCCACTGATCTGAATGGATTTGACATAACACCCTCATCAATCTAAGAACTCCTGGAGAGCAGAAGTTCAAGCCAGGCTATTTCCTCTTTGTAGTGAGTTTGAGGGGATATAGGGGCTGATCAAGGAAAAAATATATGACCACAAGGTGGCAGTAACACACAGTAAAATTTATTTGGTTGCCAATTTGATAGGTTTTCATGGTGGGGATGGGGTGGGTGTAGGGGAGAAGTCCCTTACGGCATGACATGAAACCTTCCAAAGGCTACAATATAGGGGCCACTACCCATAAAGGAAAGAGGGAAGGACAACAAAGAACTTCCAGGGGAGGGAGGATTGAGAGGGAGCTTACATGTCTAGGTAATGTTGCTCAGCAGAATAATGGGGAACCTCTGTGTTAGAGAGCTCTGAAGGGCAGCAGTGACTTGTGGATATACAAGCAGGTAGCATCTAAATGGCAAAAATCTGCCTATTGGGGCTGTATTTAAAACAACTGGATGTGGGGGCACCTGGGTGGCTCAGTCGTTGAGCGTCTGCCTTCGGCTCAGGTCATGATCCCAGGGTCCTGGGATCAAGCCCTGCACTGGGCTCCCTGCTCCTCAGGAAGCCTGCTTCTCCCTCTCCCACTACCCCCTGCTTGTATTCTCTCTCGCTGTGTCTCTCTCTGTCAAATAAATAAATAAAATCTTTAAAAACAAAACAAAACAAAAAAAACAACTGGATGTATAAAGAGGGGCCTGGGTGGCCCAGTCAGTTAAGCACCCAACTCTTGGTTTCGACTCAACTTGTGATCTCAGGGTCCTGGGATCAAGCCCTGCCTTGGGCTCCATGCTCAGCAGGGAGTCTGCTTGAGATTCTCTCTCTCCCTTTCCCTCTGCCCCTTCCTCTGCTTACACATGTGCTCTCTCTCTCTTAAATAACTAAATAAATCTTTTAAAAAACACAATTAGATAGGTAAAAATTTGAGTTTGGTACCTATTGGCTTTTGAGCTAACAGATCCCAGCCTGCTATGAATAAGTCAACAACATAGGACTCATATACAGAAGCCATCTTTGGCTCATTTATATAACATCTTTTAGGACTGTTAAAGGATACTATGCAATGACTGAAACAAGCTGAATTTATTGCTTGCTTAAGCAAGGGAGAGCTTCACTTTTAAGGTGTAGATTATCTGAGAAAAGCAGATGATTAATTTTATGTAGGGTTTCGGAAAATGTGGAATTCAGGCAGTGGTGCACTCCAGAAGCAAAAGTATTTAGGGACTTTGCATCTTTAGCTATGGTGACATGGTTACTGGAGTGTATCTGCTGTTGACTGGCTGACTTTCCCAGGCATGGGGCTACCACTGGTTGGCTTTCAGAAGCATGATTACTAGTACAAAGTGTCACTGACAAAAGAAATGGGTTTAAAACTGGCTCTGGGGGTTACTTGTTGCTATGTCCAAAGAAAAAATCAGTTTTTTTCCTTAGGAAATTTTTATTATTAGCACCTAGCACAGTATTTTGCAAGCAAGGAACACTCAGTAAGCACTTGCAGAATAAGTGAGTAGTGTATGCATATCATTTGAAGACACACTGGCTTCTAGTTTCCCCAGTGTTGAAGCGCTTTCCTGGGGTTTAAATGTGAAAGAATAATAGCATCTATCACATGTCCTTATCCTCTGTATTTCCAAACAAAGCACTTTCACATCCATCATCTTACTTGATTCTCTCTTTGCCTTCTGGGGCAGGGAAGGAAAGGAATATTGCTATCTCTATTAGTAAATGAGAGGTGAAGTGAAATGTTCAAGGTCACAAAGTGTTGGATCTTTGGATTCCACATTTCTTGGCCTCTTTTAAAGAAAGTGTACAGACCTGTGCCCCTGAAACAAATAATACATTATATGTTAATAATAAAAAAATAAAGGGGCGCCTGGGTGGCTCAGTCGGTTAAACGTCTGCCTTAGGCTCAGGTCATGATCCCAGGGTCCTGGGATCGAGCCCTGCACCGGGCTCCCTGCTCAGCGGGGAGCCTGCTTCTCCTTTTCCCTCTGCCTGCCTCTCGGCCTACTTGTTCTTTCTCTCTATCTCTCTGTCAAATAAATAAATAGAATCTTTAAAAAATAATAAAAAATAAAGAAAGTGTAAGGCTAACAGAACAGAGATTTCCATTTGGTGTGTACAGATATTGGTCTTCTCACCCTCAGATGGGCAGGGCCATTTTCATTTTCTATGTGTGTCCTGATGTGAAAATGTGGGGAGTACTGCATGGCAGTGCCATTTAGTGCATATGTGGGTCTGAACAGATTGTATTTAACTCTCTATGAAATTGTTATGTGAGAGTTTACAAAGCACTTCCATACATGGTCAGGGTCTCATTTAATCTCCACACTAAGTCTGTTATGTAGACAGGGCAGGGATTAGTAATATTTAAACATACATTTTAAAAATAGAAGAATAGACAGTTTAGAAAATAGAGTAAAACTTTATTTTTTTTCAAAGATTTATTGGGAAGGAAAGGGGGAGGGGCAGAAGGAGAGGGAAAGAGAATCTCATGCAGACTCCCAACTGAGCGTGGAGCCGGACACAGGGCTCGATCTCATGACCCTAAGATCATGACCTGAACTGAAACCAAGAGTCAGACACTTAACCAACTGAGCCACCCAGGCACCCCAAGAGAGTAAAACTTTAATTTTGTCATCTCAATCACTTATAATTTTGATAATTTTTTAAAAAACAGAAATATAATTTTCTAACATAATTACAATCAAACAATACATATAATTTACTATCTGGTGATAGCATAAGCATTTTTTCCATGTTATAGTACCACCTTTATCACTATCATTTTTAATGCCTGCAAAATATTCCACCAAGTAGATACCACTATAATTTACCTAACGGTTCCTCTATTATTGCTTCCATCTTTCTGTTATTATAAATTCATTCACAATGACTATACTTATGGGAAAATAATCCTCCACCACCAAATTTTGCATTACTTGTAGAGTTATAGAAATTTATTTAACTTTAGTTGTTCAGTTTTAAAATTAAAAGATTTGTGTACATAGAGACAAATTGCTTTCCAAAAGGCTGGCTCCAATTTGCACTTTCACCATGAATGTATAGGTAAATTTAACCACAGTTTTGTAGGACATGTACTGTCACCCCCATTTTCCAGATGAAGACATTGAGGCCTAAGGTCACACAGTAAGTTTCCCAGCTGGCAATTTATGTATTTAACAAACATATATAGTGGATACTATGTGCCAGGCCCTCTTCCAAGCACTTTAAAAATATTAACTTATTTTATACTCAGAGAAACATTATGTACTACACTTGATCTTAGCCAAAAGGACGAGAAGCGATCAGAGAAACATTATGTAGTAGGCATTACTATTATATTATTTTTTTAGGTAAAGAAACTGAGGCCCAGCAAAGCTAAGTAACTTGCTCAAGGTCACACAGCTAGTAAGTGGCAGAGGAGAGATTTAAACCCATGAAGTCTGGCATCATAAATATATAGAGAGAACTGACAACAAAACTGTAAGGTAGAGTAAGAGACTGAGGATAATGACTCTTGCCCTGCCTAACTCACAGGATGTTTGAGAAGAAGAAACAAAAAAAAATGGAAGTTAAAGAATTTTGAAAATTGGGAAAGGCTGTACACATGAGGAAATATTATTATTACTATTTAAATTTTGGAATATAATTTGTAATCAGTGACTCTACATTTCCCTTCAGGTCTTGCCTCTCTTGCTCCTTCCTTTCCTCCTCCTTTTCATGACTGTTCTTAAGTACAACCTCCGTATCCAAGAGCTATGTATCCCTCCTCCTTCCTTCTTGCAATGCTCTGAGGCTGCTCTCTCTAGCAGTGTGGCACTCCTCATAAGAGCTAGCCCTTTCTTGTCCCATAATCTAAGGTGAAGGGTAAACAGTAGTTGCAATATGGTGTAAAATCTGCCTCTTTAAAAACCTCTTCAAAAATTCCATGTGAAGTTCCTTTTGGGCAGCTGGGCTTTTGTTAAGACTAGGAAGGCTAACAGGTATGGGGTCCTGATCTATGAGGGATTAGTGTGACACAGTCTGTGATGAAGTAGCAATGACTAATTTTGATGCAACTTTTTAAAACATGACTTTTTAAACATGACTTCTTAGGACTTAATGGTTTAGGTCTTTAGTTCTCAATCTATAGTATGCAGACAATGGAATCTGAGGTGGAGGCAAGGAGCCTGCATTTTTAACAAGCCATCACAGGTGTATATGATGCTACTGGTCCAGGGATTACACACTGGGAAACGTAGTCTTATAGTCAAATGCCATGGGCCTCTAAGGAATATGGTCTGCATTCCATGGAGTTCTATTTACTCCAGTTCTCTGAAGATTAAATTGGATTAATCTGCCTCCATGATCCTGTTCCTTGAATGAAAGGCTGAACAAAGTTGTCTATACAACCATGAAAATAGTCTGGAAATTGACCAAAGCCATACCCATTGAGAAGCATTTATTCAAGAAAGTCTATTGAATCTTGGTAAGAACATCTATGATGTTTTAACCTGGACTTACCATACTCTTCCAGCTCCATGGCAGGGAAGTTCTACCTGAGAATGCTGAAAGATAGTGAGTGAATGCTGTCAGAGGGAGCTGACTTTGTTTGGAGTTAACTTTGTTTGGAGCATAGTGTGGAAAAATCCATGTCCAGGGGTGTTGTCAAAGACAATAGCAGTATCAGTGGCAAAGAACTGGGAAGGTTGTGGTTAGCCTGGGAAATCATGATATTGTTTGGGGAAAATCAACAAAGCATCAGCCAGAGATTTAACAGGAAGATTTAGGAATTAGACAACCAAAAGTGTCCTTGCTAAAATCCCACTTATCTCTGGTGGTCTGCAAGGCTGTGCACATTTGCAAAGCTGTGCCCACTTCAGAGAGACCGGAAGGGTCCCTGGCAAGATGCTCATCCCTGGATAAATATGAGGCCTTGCAAAAGTAGGCTTGTAAATTGCTTGAATTTTGAAAGTGCTCCCCAAGCCACACACAAGTCCATTGACAGTCAACCTTACTAGTTAAAAGTGTTTAAGCACAACATCTGCCCAGTTATTGGCTGCCCACTAAGTTATGCTTATCCAGTAACAACCCTCAGGAAGGCAGGTTAAAAAAAAAAAAAGTAAAAAACTGAGCAGAAACATCAGAGGCCATATATTGCAGGGGAAATTTATTCCAAAGAATTAGTCCAGGCACATCAAGAAACAAACAAATAAAAAGCAAGAGCAGCCACCTCTGGGGCTATTAGAATTCAGAGTTGCTATAATATCTAATTGAAAAAAGTAATTTTTTTCAACAAAAATTTATGAGACATGAAAGAAACAGGAAAGTGTGACTCAGGGAAAAAGCAGTCAATAGAAATTGTCTTTGAGGGGACCCAAATGTTCGACTTAGCAGACAGATACCTGAAAACAGCTATTATAAATATGTTCAAAGAATTAAAGGGAACTATATTTAAAGAATTAAAGAAAAAACATGTTGAAACTGATTCATCAAATAGAGAATATCAATCAAGGGATGGAAATTATAACAAAGAACCAAATAAAAACTCTGGAATTGTAAAGTCTAGCAACCAAAATGAAAAATTTGCTAGAGGGGCTCAACAGCAGATTTGAGTTGGTTAGAATAAAAAAATTAGTAACTTTGAGGATAGATTAATGGAGATCAGGGAATTTGAGGAACAGGATGAAAAAAGGACAAAGAAAAATGAACAGAACCTCAGAAACCTGTGGGACACCATTAAAAGTACCAGCATACATATGAATGTCCCAGAAGGAAAGGAGAGGAAGAAAAATAAAAGAAAAACATTGGAAGAAATAAAAAGGTGATCACTGAATCCCAAATAGGATAAATGGGAGAGCCACAGCCAGACACATCATATTCAAACTGTTCAAAGTCAAAAAAGAAAGAGAAAAATGTTGAAAACAAGAGAAAAATTACATACCATGTACAAGGCAACCAAAATAGGATTAATGGCCAACATCTCACCAGAAATAGTATAGGATAGACAGCAGTGGGATGGCATTTTCAAAGCACTCAAAGAAAAAAATAATTGTCAATGAAGAACTCTATATCCAGTAAAATTTCTTTTGAAAATGAAGGCAGAATGAAGAAACTCCCATATAAACAAAAGCAAAAGACTTTGTTGCTAGAAAATTGTTCTTACAAAAAATATTAAAGGAAATTCTTCAGACTGAAAAGAAGTGAGATCAAAAGTGAAAAGAAGTGAGACTCAGACACATGCAAAGAAACAAAGTACATAAGTATAAAACTACATATATTCTCTGTTTTCTCTTAACTGATTTAAAAGATAATTGCATAAAAGGCTAATTATAAAATTGTTGGGGTTATAACATATGAAGATGCAACATATATAATGCCACAAAGGAGAGGAGAGGAAATAGATCTATCTTGGAGAAAGCAAATGACATTAACTCAAATCCATAGGAAGAAATGAAGAGTGCCAAAAATGATAAATATGAAGGTTAATATAAAAGACCCTTAAAGTGTATTTTTTCTCCTTTATTCTCTTAAGTCCTTTAAAAGGCAAAGATTTATAAATTAATAATTACACTGCATTTTTGTATTTATAACATATATAGATGTAATACATACACCAGTAATGGCACAAAGGAGGGGAGAAGGAAGGGAGCTATATTGGACCAAAGTTTCTATATTTCACTGGAATTAAATTAGTATAAATCTGTAAGTAGATTCTGCTATGCTAAGATGTATATTGTAAACCCTAGGACAACCACAAGTAAAGTAACTAAAAATATAGTTAGAAATCATTATAGGAATCAAAATGATATATTAGAAAATATTCACCTAAAACAGGCAGTGAGGGAGTAACAGAAACAAAAAAGATACAACATAAAGAAAACAAATAGCAAAATGGTAGACATGAATCCTATCCCATATCTAATTACAATACATGTAAATGAATTAAACATTTCAACCAAAAGGCAAAGACGGTTATACTGGATTAAAAAAAAAAAAGAAAACAAGATCCAACTATATGCTGTCTACAAGAGATACACTTCAGATTCAAAGATACAAGTAAGTTGAAAGTAAAAGAATGGAAAAAGTAATACAGAAATCGTAAGAGGGCTGGAATGGCTTTACTTATATCAGAAAATAGAATTTAAAACAAAAAATATTACTAGAGATAGAGGGGCATGTGACAATGATAAAAAGGTCAATCCGTCAGGGAGACATTAGCAGTTATAAACATATATGGACCTAACAACAGAGCTCCAATAATTCATCTAGCAAAAACTGAGAGAATTAAAGTGAGAAATAGACAATTCAATAGTAATTTTTGGAGACTTCAATATTCTACTCTTAATAATGGATAGAACAATATATAGAATTTAAGAAACTAAAGAAATGAGCAAAGGAAAAAAGGAGAGAGAGACAAACCAAGAAACACTCTTTACTATAGAGAACAAACTGATGGTTACCAGAGAGGGGAGATGGGTGAAATAGTTGATAGGGATTAAGGAAGGCACTTGTTGTGATGAGCACCGGGTCATGTATGGAATTGTTGAATCATTATATTGTATACCTGAAACTAATATAACACAGTATGTAAACTGAATTGAAATTGAAATAAAACTTAATAAAAACAAAAAAAATAATGGATAGAACAACTTGGCAAAAAATCAGCAAAGTTACAGAAGACTTGAACAACACTATTTACCAATCTTGCCTAAGTGACATCTATATAATAATCTCCCCAACAATAGCAGAATAATCTTTCCATGTTTAATATTGGGCACCTCAGTGCTTTGCAACTCACTAAGGTCAGGTCTATATTATGCAGTTGAATTTCCAACATTTATGGCTCTTTAACAGGCAGTGTTCCATTTGTTAGTAACATGAGATAAATTTTTGTTTTGTTTTGTTTATTATTTCGGAGACCATTTACATTTCATGTATTCATTACAGTTATAGGGATGTGACCATGACTGACAGACTATTCTTATATGCTTCCAGCTATAGGGTTGAAAAGTAGGGAAAGCTTCTTCAGATCCAGTGGAAGACAGTTAATTATAGTTGATACTTTGCTTTAGAGTTAGAATCTCATTTTTTTGGTTTTTGATTAAAAAAGTATTAATGACAATTTCAGACTAATACAAAAGTAATGGGAGTAGTACCAGAACCCCCATGTACCCCTTATCTGCCTCCAACAATCATCACTTCATGGTCACCCTTGTTTTATCTGTAACACCCTACCTACTCTTCCCCACCTCAACACCAAATTATTTTCAAGCAAAATTCTAGATATTATATCATGGAATCCATTTGTAAATTCACCTACTGAGGGGATGAAGATGAAAAGGTAGATGTTAGCAACATACTGGGTTACGATTTAAGAATTCCAGATCTAGCCCCTGATTATTAAAGGATGCTGGGAAATCTTTTCTTTTGATCTAGTTTATCTGTAAAATGAGGAGGATTGGTCTCTGTGTCAGTGGTTCTCCACCCTGACTACACTGATCATTGGAATCATGTGGGGAACTATTAAAAATTATGGAGCCTCTTGGGAGTGAGGCTTGGCTTTAGTATTTAAAAGAAAAAAAACCTCAGTTGATTTTAATGTGAACCCAAGGCTAAGAACCAATGACCTAGAATGGTCTCTGTGATGGTTAATTTCATATTTCAACTTGGTTGAACTATATTACCCAATGTTATTTAATCAAACACTAATCTAAGTATTATTGTAAAAGTATTTGGTAGGTGTGGTTGACATCTACAATTAGTTGACTTTAAGTAAAAGAGGTTATGCTTGATAATGTGTGTGGGACTCATCCAATTAGTTGAAGGCCTTAAGAGCAAACACCGAAGTTTCCTGGAGAAGAAGAGATTCTGCCTCAAGACTGCAACATCCACTCCTGCCTGAGTTTCCAGTTTGCCAGACTGCCCTACAGATTTTGGACTTGCCAGCTTTCACAATCACGTGAGCCGATTCCTTAAAGTAAGTCTCTTATATACATATACATATACATATACATGTATAATATGTATATATATAATTGGTCATATATATATATATAATTCGTTCTCTTTCTCTGGAGAACCCTGCTGATAGTCTTCTGTATTTCTAAGTTTTTCTGGTTCCCATTATGTATCTCTTCTGCCCCTGTCTGAAATCTCTCTTTGGTGGTTTAAAGATATTGATTATTGAACAGTTACTGTGTGCTAGGCAGCCTGCTTAGAAACTTTCCACTTACAACCCTTAGTTGTTGTATTAACTAAGCTATCATTGTCAATGTTCATAATAGAGCATTTGCAAAATAGTAGATAACATAACTTTTATTCCTTTTCCCCCATACCTGTGTTAGATTTGTATTAGAGTCTTGGGTCACAGAGCATTAGTAACTTGATAATTTTTTACCCAAATTATTATTGCTTTTATTGCCTATAGCCTGATTTCTTTAGCTCCAGATGTATGTCTCTTATTCCTGGGGAGACAGGATTATTTGCAGTACATAGTGCTCAATAAAAAGCATTTATATATAATGAAAGCACAGAGTAAAAACCAATTGCTGTAAATTCAAATTGTACCTTTCCTCTGAAATCTCAAGGGCCCACATAGGGACTATCAAAATTGAAAGAGCGAACCCAGGAGGTGAGCATTAGTGGGAAAAGATCTAGACCTAGACCCTTGCTACTCAATATGCACTCTTTGGATCAGTAGGCATTGGCATCACCAGAGTGCTTGTTAGAAGTGCAGAATTTTGGGTGCCCTCCAAAACTTAATGAATCATAATCTGCGTTTTAACAAGATTCCCAAGCAACTCATATGTATATTAAAGTTGAGAAGTGCTGGTCTATTTTGCATCTTTCACATTATTTTAGCTGTCCCATTTGTGGCCAACCACTCACTTCATGATATGACTTTTGGGGTTAGGGCTCTGACTATAGCCTGGTTTGGGAACTTAAGAAAAACTGGGATCAAGGCTCAGTATAGGGCCGTAAAACAGAACAAAAACAAAACTGGCCTTGGAATCAAAGGTACTGTCTTCCTGAAAACTGTTTTGTTTTTCTCTAATTCATTCCAACTGGTGTTTCCCACCCCCCCTCAGTGGAACAATGATTTCAAGTAATGCCATCCATGCCCCTTTCTTTTTAGGTTGTTTTTGCTCTTTTCTCATCTGCCAAGTACCCTTACCTTTGGTCCAAGTATGGTCTTATGACACACTCAGGCCCACTGTTGTCAGAACAGACACTTTTGAATGGGACCAGTGACTAAACTACTGGAGCTCTCCAAGTCTGATGCAAAGCAAAATGCCTCTAAGCAGCCAGCCCCTCATACACTCTCCCTACTCCCTGACCCTCCTCCCCCAAGGAAGACTGTTTTCCTGCTTCTGGGATGTTGCCTAGCTTATCAATTGGAGCTTGACATTTGAGGGCATTCTAGAAGATCATTTTAGACAAAATCCAAGTACAATTCATCCTTACTCTTTACTGTGCCAATTAACCTCAGGAAAGACCAGTTCTTTCATGAAAACTGCCATCAAGCCCTCCACTGGGCCTGATAAGTTGAATCTAGAGCATCTTACCTACTTGGATGGGTATCTGAGTTAGCATTGCATGGGTATCTTTTTGGAGCATACTTGTACTCAGTGTTAGGTAATTTAAATTTTTTAAAAAGATTTTATTTTTGACAGAGAGACAGAGAAAGAGGGAACACAAGCAGGAGGAGTGGGAGAGGGAGAAGCAGGCTTCCTGCTGAGCAGGGAGCCCGATGTGGGACTCGATCCCAGGATCCTGGGATCATGACCTGAGCCAAAGGCAGTCGCTTAATGACTGAGCCACTCAGGCGCCCCGGTAATTTAAATTATTTTTAAAAAGCATAAATGGCTGTGTTGTAGAATATAATATAATATTTATATAATTTTTTAAGGTAGAAAACAAGACTTCAAAGAAAATTCTGCTTGTGACGGGCACTTTAGACTAGATCCCCATATTCATTCAGGCATCGATATCTACCCTACCATTAGGGGTAGTTAGTTGGGCAAGTTTAGAAAGCACTGGGTATGCCAAGAATTATGTGAGGTGATGGGGGTATGGAGATGATTAAAACCCAGCCACTAATCTCCAGGATCTTATAATGGGGGCTGTAAAACATTCCTAAGCAGACACTGAGCTCCTGGAGAGCAGGGACCGTTCTCTAATTGTTGTTAAATCAAAAAACAGTTTTATCCTTGTGTAATGATCACCTCATTTAACAAATGTTGGCTTAGCTCCTCACCCTACGGGCCAGGCTCTGTGCTGGGTGCTGGCGATACAGTGATAAATCAGATACAGGCCTTTTCCTCAGGTGGACTTTCCGGTGGGAGAGACAGTCAGTGAAGCAGAGACTCACAAGAGGGCACCGTATCCCTGCTGAGAAGCAGCAGAAAAAAGGCTTGTGGAAGGAATGAGTTTCATATGGGGTGACATTTAGGATTGAATAACTCTAACTTTGAGACATATATCACTTAAAACAAGAAAAAGTTACGTTATCAACTATGAAAGGAGATGCCCTTTTATTACACTGACATGAGTTTTATATGTAAAGGAAGTTTTTCATGGCGTCCCTGATAAACCCAAGATGAACAGCCCAGATTGAACAACTTAGTGGTGGGGAAAGGAGGAGGAGGAGAAAAAATCCTATCAGGGGAAACAAAAAAGAAACCGCTCTCTCCCCCACCATGACTACTGAGAAATATGGTCTTCTCTACTGGAAGATTGTTCTGGATGAGAGGGCAAAAAAAACCTGTTCTGACAAAGTGACTCAACTTTCTCAGACCTGCTTTTCCTAATCAGTGAAATAAGGCTTAACAGGGTTTGCCCTGTCTCCCTTATGGGTTGTTAAAATGATCAAAAGAGCTAATATATGTGGAAAAAAAATTAAAAAGCTAATGCTAGGGGCGCCTGGGTGGCTCAGTTGATTAAGCATCTGCTTTCAGCTCAGGTCATGATCCCAGGGTCCTGGGATCAAGTCCCACATCAAATTCCCTGCTGCAGGGAGTCTGCTTCTCCCCCGACCCCTCCCCCCTCTTTGTGCACACTCTTTCTCTCTCAAATAAATAAATAAATAAATATATAAAATCTTAAAAAAAATAAAATGCTAATGCTATATACATATAGGGCATTTCTATTTGATTTCAGAGGAACAGGAAGGGCCTCTGGCCTTCCCCAAACTCCTCTCATTTTATGGCTTAAAAACAAAACTTAAACTGTCCTTTTGCAATAGGGGAAATATTTGTTTAACAGGAGCAGTTTTACAGGTTCTGAGGTGGGAATTTTAATGGAATAAACTCTGTTAATCCTTACAACATTGCTATTTGGTGTATATTACTATCCCCATTTTACAGATGAGTTAGCCTGAAGCTCAAAGTGATAACTTTCTGAAGATCACACACCTAGCAAGTGTTGGAGGCAAGACTGAGTCCTAAATTCATCCCTTTAATTATGAAGCCATTCTGCTTCCTAAAGTTGATACACACCAAATTACAATTTTCCCTAGGAGGAATACCAGAATCTCAGTCAGCGTCAGACAGCTGAGTGTGAATTAATTTGTTAACTCCTTTTCTCAGAGCTGGTTTTGACTGGGGCTAAAAGATAGTAGCAGAGGGCACTAGATACCACTCAAGGTGGTTGGGGTGGTATTAAAATATAAGATGTAGGGGAAGGGGCAATGGCATTGGGAATCAGTCAAGACTGGCTTTGAATTCCAGCTCTATTATACAGCTGTGTGACTTTGGGGAAGGTATTTAGCTTCTTTTTTTTAATCATTGATCTTCAAATATTTGTTTTATGTTTATCATAATGATTTGTGCCCAGAGAACAAAATAAATCCCAATAACACTGCATGAGATTATTTAAAGACTCCATAATAATTACAGGGAATAGGCAGACGATTTATCACTTTCTATTAGTTAGGTATTTAGCTTATTTCAATTAAGTGAGAATAAGTTGAAGAATTTTAAGGGTTGAGGTGATGTTTGTGAGGTCAATATCTGATGTTTTGTTATGTCCAACTCTCTATGTCCTTTGAGGGACTGTCCCTTCAGCCATTCCATGTTATCCTGGTGGGGTTATTAATCATGATGCCCCCCCATCCCAACATGCTATAGTGGTAATGTTATAATCTAAGATGGACCTCTTGTAGTGTCCTGTTCATTGATAACAGTGGTGTAGAGATGGGCAACAGATCTAAGCAGGGCTAACCATATGCCTTCTCTGGATTGACTTTTGGGTGCTGAGGTAGATATAAACATTTTTCTATTTGGATTTCTGAACTGGGAGCATATAAACCTGGAGCTGTGGGCAGTCATCTTCCCTTGCACATGGAGAGAGTCTGTCTGCAGGATGAAACCAACACATAGAAGAGGTTTGAGAGGATAGAGTATGTGAGCTTTTCAGTTCATCTGAGGCAGGTTACCCTTTGAACTTACAAACTGATAAGTGTTTTCCTCCCTCCCTCCCTCCCCCTTCCCTCCCTTCCTTCTTCCGTCCCTCTTTCTTTCTTCTTTCTCTTTCTTTCTTTCTTTCTTTCTTTCTTTCTTTCTTTCTTTCTTTCTTTCTTTCTTTCTTTCTTCTTAAACTGTTTGAATTGGGTTTCTCTCACATGTTTCTGAAAGAATCATAATTTACATAATGTTGTAACTTATATAAAATGCATATACCATGAATAGTGCTGAATAAATAATAATATATGTAATAGAGGAAATAGTTTGAAAAAATATAGATGTGTTTTTCTTATTTGCATTTTGGGGTACATGATTTTTTCTTAGCTTAAGACATCCATCTACTGGTAAGGAAATAAGATTGAGAGCAAAATATAAAAGAAAACATTAACCTTCAGCTTTTGACATTCATGATAGAGTTCTATACCAGGAATACAGCTTGAAAGCTAGATATTGTTGAGAGAGGATTTTCTAAATTCCCCAAATTTCGACTTTTAGCATATCAACATCCGGGTGTGAACAGACAGAAGGCATAAGGGAAAGAGTCTTGCCTTCTAGGTCTGCACCATGAGAAAAACTAAGAAGAGTAGTAAAGGGCATATGCATGTCCTAATTTCTCCTCTTCACTGTGCAATGGGTCCTAAGCAAGTAAGGCATGCCTCAGCATACTTAAGTAGGTGGAAAATATAGTAAGACAGAGAAAAATTCTACTTTCTTGGTTCTTTGTGATATAGGCACTGAATTTAGAGTTACTAACCTGCAAAAGGGCTCTTTTTAGTGGAGGGGAAACATGTAATATACTGCATGGACCAGAGAGCTGGATGAAGGACATGGAAGATATTCAGAAGAGTCTATAGCCCGGTGGGAGCTACAGACTGCATTATTCATACTACATGTGTCAGAGGCTCTTGCCTGTAAAGCATAGTTGGTGCTGTAGTTTGGGCCACAACACAGCTTGGCTTTCCAGTAAACTGACAGAAGATGCTAGAAGAAGCAAAGAGTAAAACCATTGGCACTGTCAGCCTGGGTAGGCAGTACGGACTTAATTGGAAGTTTAGATGATTTTTTTCCCCTCCAGTGTCCTATAATGTGAAGTTTCTAAGAAAGAACTTATGGTTTTATTTGTAACATCCCAACTCTTCTGTTCAGAGATGGATTGTTCTTAATCTAATGGGCTGGAAGAGCCAGAGGCTTTGCAGCCAGAGGATTGAGGGTCCTGGTGTCTAGTGGAAGCATGCCACTTTAAGGTCCTGACTCCCAAACCCTGTGAGTGCACTAAGTCCTAGTGGGGGGAGGGTAACACTGCAAATGGATTCTTCTATTCAGAAGATTTATCCTGCCCTACTTGGTTCTCATTTCATTTTCAGACAGCTGCAATTATTTGAGAGTTATTTCTTTCACTGAGTTGAATTCTGTTTTCTTTTTCAACCATGCCAATAGCCCCATTTTTGTTCTCTGGAGCCACCCAGACTGAGTAATTTATTAAAAATAATAACCCTGCTAAGGTTTGAAGACACTCCTAATGGTTTCCCACTAAATCTTTTCCTGACTAAACATCTTTAGGTTCCCCAACTAGTTCTCAAAGGCTGAGACTCCAAGTTCCATAATCATACTGGTTGCTCTGGACACACTACAGTTTTGAAGGTTTCTTGTTACATACAGTACCCAGAAATGAATACAGATACTTTGGGTGTATATTGCCAGGTGCACTGAGATTATCATCCCCCTCGATCTCAACACAAGTCTTATGTTAAAGTAATTTATGAAGCCAGAACAAGCTAATTCTGCTTAAGCCAGTTACAGATGGCAGTGACTTTTAAGTCAACCCTAGGGTTTTGGAAGCGTAGAGGTGGGGGATGATGGTGGGGGCTGAGAGTCACACTTAACTTCATTCTGTGTTTGGCTTTTATATGCCAGTATATTTCTGGTTATGAAAGGAGCTATATTTTCTCATACTGTGGCATGATTTGCATACAAAATCAGAAACTCACAAGTAGATTTTTCATTTGTTCAATACTCACTTCTGACTTTCTGAGCCAGGTTTAATGAAACCCATCCAGAGAATATATTTAAGTCCAATTAACTTTCTTACTCTGGGATTATTATTCTTATCCAGATTCCCCACAAATACAAGAAGGTCTATCTATACTCTGGATTTTGGTTTTGTACTCTGGATAGTTCTTATATTACTCCCTCACCCTTTGTCACAGTTATGCTGCTATGCAAATTGAGAAGGACCAAAGGTATACTTAGATGAAACAAGTAGTATTATTTATAGCACTTGTGAATCCAGAGAAAGTAGGGAAGTGCATATAGATTAGTAAACAAAGACCTGTGAATCCTTAGATGGCTTCACCAAATAGTCAATTCAAGTCAATTGCCCTTAGCCTTCCAGCTCTGGATTAGGATGCTTGTAGTATGATTTATAGTCAGTACTATTTCATGACTCCACAAGTTTTTCTCTTTGTCCAAAGTGATCCAGTCAGAGACCCCCTACAAATGGCAGGCATTAAGTATCTCACAATGCTAATTCTTTTGACCAAAGCCTGACTTGATTTGGTGGAAAATGACTTCAGTGTATTTGATTTATGGTTCATTTAACAAGTGCTGTAGGTGTCAATACATTAGTGTAAACCTGGTACAGGTAATAATTTTATTTCTAATGAGGTGCTCAACCATCATTCTACTATGAAAAGTAGGACATTGTTCAGTGGGCACAGAATATACCCGCCTAATCAGACCTAAGAAACATGCTAGTTGTACATCACAATGATATTAGGACCACTTGACTTCTCCAGGACTCTGTCTCCATGACTGCAAAATGAGTATGTTGAACAAAGGCCTTTGCAGCTCTGAATTTTTAGGAGTTTATTAGCCATTTCAGGAACTCTCTTTTCGTTAGGACATGTGCTTTGTAATGGACACGGATTTATATTAGCCATTTGTTCTGTGATCTACACCCACTCCCAAAGCCATGACTCCACGAACTTGCCTAACTACTGAGGCTCTTATGTATCTGAATATCTTTTTTCTTTAAAGATTCTATTTATTTATTTGACAGAGAGAGAAAGAGCACAAGCAGGGGGAGCAGCAGAGGGAGAGGGAGAAGCAGGCTCCCCACCGAGCAGGGAGCCCCATGAGGGACTCAGTCCCGGGACCCTGGGATCATGACCCGAGCAGAAGGCAGACGCTCAAACATCTGAGCCACCCAGGTGCCCTGTATCTGAATATCTTGCAAGTGAGTTTACTGATTGCCCATTCCACCAGACTATTTTTCTAAGGATGTTTGTATAGGGAAAAACCTTGCAATACAGAGATAGTGTCTCCATCTGGAACAAAGGGCAAATATGCTTATTGCTCATTATGAAAGATTCTATAAGCTCGAGTTCCCTAAGCTCAGGGTTCCTCTCCTATAATGCAACCTACTTCATGTGCAGGTGTCATTTGGCCCTCTTCACATTATACTTTGGGAATTGGGAGTCTGGAACCAATATAAAAATGCAGATACTCTTGCTAATGCTATTACTATGAGCAATACATTGTCTGTCATTTCTAATTCAGCAATCTCATATTTTCTTTTTTTAAAATTTAATTTAATTTTTTTTATTATGTTATGTTAGTCACCATACAGTACTTCATTAGTTTTTGATGTAGTGTTCCATGATTCATTGTTTGTGTATATAACACCCAGTGCTCCATGCAATACATGCCCTCCTTAATACCCATCACTGGGCTAACCTATTCCCCCACCCCCCCTCCCCTCTAAAACCCTCAGTTTGTTTCTTGGAGTCCATAGTCTCTCATGGTTCATCTCCGATTTCCCCTCCTTCATTTTCCCCTTCCTTCTCCCAATGCCCTTCATGGTATTCCTTATGTTCCACAAATAAGTGAAACCATATGATAATTAACTTTCTCTGCTTGACTTATTTCACTTAGCATAATCTCCTCCAGTCCCATCCATGTTGATGCAAAAGTTCGGTATTCCTCCTTTCTGATGGCTGAATAATATTCCATTGCATATATGGACCACATCTTCTTTATCCATTCATCTGTTGAAGGGCATCTCTGTTCTTTCCATAGTTTGGCTATTGCAGACATTGCTGCTATGAACATTGGGGTGTATATGGCCCTTCTTTTCACTACATCTGTGTCTTTGGGGTAAATACCCAGTAGTGCAATTGCTGAGTCATAGGGTAGCTCTATTTTTAATTTTTTGAGGCACCTCCACACTGTTTTCCAAAGTGGCTGTACCAACTTGCATTCTCACCAACAGTGTAAAAGTTCCCCTTTCTCCACAACCTCTCCAACATTTGTTGTTTCTTGCCTTGTCAATTTTTGCCATTCTAACTGGTGTAAGGTGGTATCTCAATGTGGTTTTGATTGGAATTTCCCCGATGGCTAATGATGATGAACATTTTTTCATGTGTCTTTTAGCTATTTGTATGTCTTCTTTAGAGAAGTGTCTGTTCATGTCTTCTGCCCATTTTTTGATGAAGTCCCAAAAGTTCATTTTCGCTTTTGTTTCCCTTGCCTTTGGAGACGTGTCTTGAAAGAAGTTGCTGTGGCTGAGGTCAAAGAGGTTAACTGCCTATGTTCTCCTCTAGGGTTTTGATGGATTCCTGTCTCACATTGAGGTCTTTCATCCATTTTGAGTTTATCTGCGTGTATGGTGTGAGAGAATGGTCCAGTTTCATTCTTCTGTATATAGCTGTCCAATTTTCCCAGTACCATTTATTGAAGAGACTGTCTTTTTCCATTGGATATTTTTTCCTGCTTTGTCGAAGATTAGTTGACCATAGAGTTGAGGGTCCATATCTGGGCTCTCTATTCTGTTCCATTGGTCTATATGTCTGTTTTTGTGCCAGTACCATGCTGTCTTGGTGATCACAGCTTTGTTTTATAGCTTGAAATCAGGCAACGTGATGCCCTCAGCTTTGTTTTCGGGGTCTTTTCTGGTTCCATACTAATTTTAGGATTGTTTGTTCCAGCACTTTAAAAATGCCATATTTTCTTTTTTTTTAAGATTTTATTTACTTGTCAGAGAGAGAGACAGTGAGAGCAGGAACACAAGCAGAGGGATTGGGAGAGGGAGAAGCAGGCTCCCCGGTGAGCAGGGAGCCCGATGCGGGGCTCGATCCCAGGACCCTGGGATCATGACCTGAGCTGAAGGCAGACACTCAACGACTGAGCCAGGTAGGCGCACCCAAAATGCCATATTTTCTGCTGGTATCCATGAAACTGTGGCAGGCCAACTTGCTAGCATTAAGTAGAGTAAAATCTCAGACCCTTCACAGTTCTTGACAAAAACCCCAGTCCACATTCACTTTCTTCTTTTCTTAATGCCATAGCACCTAGCCTCTGAATAATCCAACTGAAAACATGTTCTTTTATATAATTGTTTTATATATTAATCTTATCTCCCAACTACACGGTAAGCACTTGAGATCAGGCCAATGCCAATACTTTTTCTGTCTACCCTATAGCTGCTGGCACAGGGATGGGCACATAGTAAGGGCTCAATATATGTGTTTGATTGACATTGACTCTATATATGCCAGCTGAGCTAAAGTACTTCATAGTTTTTACCACAGGAATTCTCAGCTTCCGTGTCTTATTATGGATGAAAACTGTAGATTTCCCTAGAAATAGAAAAGCTTTAATGAGAGAGGGAGAAGATATTTGTTTTTCAGGCATCTAGGATGCAAGGCATAGGCATTCCTTAATCAGTTGGATATCATTTGACTAAGGGGCCAATTGCAAAGCTATTCTGAGCCCCATATTTCCAAAGATATCAGGGACAGTTTGTTGTGCTGGGTTGCTAATAATTGTCATGGTCTAGATACTTAAAAATTAGAATATAGTTTCTGTGTAGAATTCAAGAGCCTCAGGAGGGCATCTATGCCAGCCCACTGACTTCAGCATCAATGAGAACTCATTTGACATTTGATACAAATCCCAGAGGAGAATTTGACTCCTTATGAGTGCATTCCCCAAAGCCACATACTTGCTGCTTTTATTATTGTAAGTATCCTATTATTATGGCCCATTATACCAGAAAGAAATGTCTGTATACACATTTCATTTGGCTTGTCATTGTTTTCAATAGTTTGGATTATTCAATTAGTCTAAGTTCAGTTTTCTCTAAGGGAATATGGAGACACAACAGGCTCTCTGCTAGTAGTGCTAAAACATTAGGACTCTTTCTTGTAGCTATGGCCCTGAAAATGTACCCCTAATTCCCATAATAAATTTTGCATCTCTCTCTCTCTTTCTCTGCAGTTATTGGGATTGTAACACACTCTCAATTCAGTCTTCCTAAGTACAACTGGTACTTCTTTATAGCTGTGACATGGTTATCATTTTCTAACTTTAGCTTTGCATATCTGGCATTTTCTAACTTTAGTTTTGTAAATTCAGGCTGTTCTGACTTAGAAACAGTTCCTGCTATTTGAATTTGGGTATGCTGCCACCAAGTGGTTGCCAGTTTTTTAATTCACATGCTCTCATAATTCAAACTGTAGGCTGTGTTGTGTTAGTTGTTGTTGCTGGTGGTTAATATGTTAGGGTTGGGGTAGTGTGATGACTACAAATAGGTGAAGATATCAGATATCAAAGGGAGTTGGGAGCAAATCTTCATGAAGCAGCAAGAAGATAGTGAAGTACAAAAAATGGGCCATAACTTGAGGAGAGAAGAGGAAAGGTGGTCTGAGCTTCAGAGAATGAGACCAGGGACAGAAAAGTTGTGGGGTGAAGGGGACAAGGAAATAACAGGACAAAAAGGAAAATGACCCAGAGTTGAGTGAACTTTATCACGGAACCTAATTTTGTCTTTTGTTTCTGCACTTTTCTTTGGTTCCTATACTTGTTGGGGAGTCTGAATAGCAAGACAGATATAATATCTTGAGCAGAATTGTGTCTTGTACACCTTTGTACCCCTCTTAGTGTCTAGCATAGTGCTGGGCACATAGTTGGTCCTTTAATAAAGGTCTGTTGAATGAGTGGCCCAAACCTGCAGATGTTGAAACAATATATAATGGAGGTGGTAGGTACTGGCTTGAGGCATAAGGGCAGCTCCTGATGAGCAAGTCTTGACTTCCTGCCTTGGTCATTAAGCTGAGGCCCTGCACAACTTTAGCTGCCTCCTATAATCAATCTTACAAATAATTATAACCTTTTCTAAATCTTCTGAGTAAGGTACCTATATGCCCTCTTTTTTTTTCTTTAAAAAAAAAAAAAATCTCAGATCCAAGGCCCTTGAAGTCTTTCATACCTCTGAACCAGTCTGGGTGGTTGGAAACGGGTGATATATGGAAACTATTGCTGGGAGGACATGAGACCTAGAACTTATTCCATTCATAAAGTGTATAGGGAATGACTGTATAGAGCTTTTTAAAAATGCATATGAAGAGAAAACTGAGGATCATTCCAAGTAGGATGTATGCTAGAATTAACACCCTGGTCAGACACGGTTTTTCTCCAGAAGGGGGTTTACCCCTACATGATAATATATATGTCATGTTATCTTTGGCCCTGGCCAGCATCTGACAACATAACTGTTTTTTAAAGATACACATGCCTGGATCTCACCTGTTACCAAATATTATAATTCATGCACATCTGGTGAAATTGTCTCCAATGCTTCCCTCAATGTGGAAATTAAGTCCTTGAGGACAGTAGTTTTAGTGAGCAGGTATGATGACCCATTTGACACCATAAACCTCCACATCTTTAACACAGAATTCCTCAAGCACAGGTCTGTGTGGAACAATATAGCATGGTGAATAACAGCATGGGCTTTGGAGGCAGATATACCTGCACTCAAACTTTAACTCTACCTCATAGGAACTGTCTGACATCAGACAAGTCACTTAACCTCTCTGTGCCTTGGGTTCCTAACCTATAAAATGGGGTGGTATTAACTACCTTATATGGCTGTTAGGAAGGTTAAGGAAATGACAATGCATTTGGTGTGCTTAACAGTTTTTAGCATATAGAAAGTACACAATCACTGGTAGCTATTATATACATTTATTCGTAGAACACAAACTTTAGGAAGTGATGGCCCTGGATAGTATCTTTTCTTGCTCACTACAGCATCCTTGCCCTCAGCTTCTGAGACTTGTGCTGATTTCCTGTGCAGAGAGACTGAGGCTGTCTCCTGCCCTACAGAGTGCTGAACAAGTGAGAGCTTGTAAGCTAAGTAGGATGTCATTTTGAGTCACCATTGCTCTAATTTTTTTAGACATTTCTGAAGAACAATTGGATTCCCTTCAGTTTTAATTTCCCTCCCTTCCCAGATAAATTTTCCAAATGTCCACTTCCTATTTCCTCGATCAAGGTCTGAGTTGAAGGAAACTGGCCTTCAATCTTCAACCAGGTTGAGAGCACCATTTGGGCTCAAGAGCAAATTGTATTGGAAAAGCAGCAGAAGCACTGAAATGAATTGTCATGAAATGAGGCTTCAAATGAAAGTACAAGGCAGAGCCTGATCCCAGTTGGCAGTGGAGTTACTCAGGTAAGAGGCCAATTCCAAATTTCCCGTTGCAGAACTTTTGTAATATGCATTCCCCCACCCCCACCCTCCAGTCACCTCCTTCCATCCACAGAAGGCCTTTGGAAGATGGTGATCACTGGGTAAAGGTAACACCGAGTTATTTGACATTTCTTTAAAATCTCTAACCCATAAGCTATGTGTAGACATGGAAAATGTCTAAACCATGGTACAGTTTGAAATGTTCCCTGTGGTAGGGTGAATAATGATACCCCAAATATTTCCACGTCCTAATCCCTGGAAGCCCTGGAATGTTATTTTATATGCAAAAGGAACCCTTGCAAATATGATTAAATTAAGGATCTTTATATGGGAAGATTATTTTGTATTATCTGGATGGGCCCAATGTAATCACAAGGGTCCTAATAAGAGGGACTCAGGAGAAGACAGAGGCGGAGGAGAAGGCAATGTGATGACAGAAGCAGAGATTAGAATGATGCACTTTGAAGATGGAGGAATGGACCAAAAGTCAAGGAATATAAGCAGCTACTAGAAGCTGACCATGGCAAATGGATTTTCCCTTAAGGGCCTCCAGAAGGAACCAGCCCTGTCTACACTGTGACTTTAAGACCCTGAAACACATTTTAGACTTCTGAACTCCAGAACCATAAGAGAATAAATTTGTGTTGTTTCAAACCAGTCCTCCAAATTCTAGATATGCTGGAGAGCTGGAAGTTCCCAATATTAGAATTATTGCTTTGGGTGATCTCACTGAAAGACAATTGTTAAAAGCTTCCACTAAAATGCAAAGGAAAAATGTGTTAGGTAACACTCAGTCTGCTATGCCTTGATCTGATGGGCTGGCAGAGAGCATGGAAGGGGACCCAGATTGTAGGGATTTCTGGGCCTTGGGGCATTGTGAGAGGATAGACTTGATGGGTGGGATCTTTGTGGCTGGATGTAGCAAGTGATGCTTGGGGTAAGAGGCTGCCAAAAAGGGAAGAGAGAACCTGAAAACTAAATTTCATTTATTACACTTTGTACAGGGGCCAACCAGTAAAAAAACTCACCTTGGTAAGCATCATCTTTGTGACTAATCCAGTTTCAAGCCTATTCCAAAGAGCTCCTGGTGAACTTTAAGAAAGAACTTCTTGTGCTTGCCTATACAAATCTACAAAATCTCTGACTTTGGGACTGACTACTCTTTGGTTTACCCCTGTTGGTTTTGGTCTCTTTCTGGTACTCTGACATTTTGCCACCTCTACTGCCTTTTGTAGACTCCAGCTCAGCTCTTTAGGCTCTTTAGGCTAGGCTTGCCAGACACTTTTCTATTCTTTCCCAGAGACTTGAGTTTCCTACTCCTAGGAATTCTTTGTTGTAACCTATAAACTCTTGCCACCAGCCCCTGGCTGGTCTTGATCAAGAGATCTTCCAGATTACTTGTGAGATGACTCTTTCTGAGAGAGAATTGTTTTCACCACTTGACTCCCCCCACCAAGTATTTTGGTCTTTATAGTGAGAAATAGCTGATTTATACATGAAGGATCTTGAATCCAAAAAACCTTCCATCTGTGTCTGCAATCATCACACTTGGTCACTTGCCTCTGCTACCTCTAATCTGGCTCCCAGAGAACTCTAACAAAGGTCTAGAAAACTGATGAACTTTGAACCCATTAGTAGCTTCACCTCTCCCTCATCTTCTCCCACCATCTCCATTTGCAATTTAATGACTTCAACATGAGGATCATGGACCTGATCAGTTGGGCCTTAACCTAACAATCAGAGAGACATATCTGATCTACATAGCTACTAAGGTCTTTTAGCAACCCAGGAAGGAGATATTTTTTGTTTTTCAGGGTTACTGCCTCAGAGTGAGTAGAATGATGTCACCCAAGTGATGACTGTAGTCTAGGATATATAACAGATTCACTTATTAAATTATTAGGAGGCCTCAGCCAAATCCAAATCCATTCAAATGTGAGTGCTGACTTCCCAGAAACTGTACAAGGGATTCAGGTATTGTAAAGGAGCATTTCTGACTTGTTTACCAGGCCTGAGTTGTAAAATCACAAGGGCCCAAGAGTATCAAATAGCCCACATCCAATTCTCAGACAGCAAGACCTGATGTGGTCTGAATCCCAGGCTATGCTTATTATTGAATGGTGTTCTAGCACTTCAGTAATACCTGATGGTAGAACCAGGGCTTGGTAGGGGTGGCACAGGCCAGATAGGAGTAAGCAAGACTTAGGAATTCAGGAGGGCTTAGTGGGTCAGGGGAGGGCTGGGATAGGACAAAGATGTAATTCTCTGGTTTAATGTTGGTTATCATAGGCTTGAATACATGATATTTGGAGTTCCATCAGGGTAGGTTCAGAATCAAATCAGACTACAGAGGGCTAAAAGCAGTAAATATCCTTAATGACAAACTAAACGAAGAACCAGGCTGTTGGCCAAGCAGAAGTGAGGCACTTGACAATGGTCACCCAAGCATTTGAAAATTGGCAGAGTCCAGATTAGTTGATTGTCGATTATCAAGGGATTATGGTATGATATAGTATGGTATGATTATGAGGGATTCAGATCTAGATTCAGATTGGGAAACAGATTTTTGTGTAGAAAATCTAGTCCCACTACTGGGATATTGGGCAAGGAATCACAAGGGAGGAAAGACATAGAAGGGCTCCGATTATGGAGGTACTTATATTTTGTCAGTGGAAAAATGTGACTTGGTGCTGAATTGCTGGGTTATTTCAGTCTTCTCCAAACTCCTAACTGGTGTCCCCCTCTAGTATGTTATCTACAATGTAGCCAGAGTAAGCTTTTGAATATATTAAGATGATCTTATTGCTTCTAATTGCTCTTAAGATAAAGACCAGACTCCACCAATCTCTACAAGGCTCTGAATGGTTTGACTCCTGTCTACCTCTCCAACATCATCTTCTACCATTTTCCTTTTTACTCTTGTCACTCTAGCTGCACTGGGTTTCTATAGGATCCTTAGCTCCCTACTGTCTCAGAGCTGTTGCACGAGCAGTTCGTTCTGCTTGGAGTATACATCACCTCTTTTTATCCTTCCAGTCTCAACTTAAATGTCACTACATCAAGAAGGCCTTCTCTGCTTCATTTGTCTAAAGTAATGTTTACTTATTCTTTATAATGGTTCCACTCATCACCATCACTTACAAGTCACATTCATTAACCTTGCCTATCACGAGCAGCAAGTTCATCAGTTCCTATGCACCACTTCCATTAGGCTTTACTTCCCCAATATTCTCATCACCCTACACAATTCCCCACTGTCATGTCCACCACCATATCCTTCTCCATTAGCCATACCCTCTAGCCCACCTATTACTGCCAGCCTCATCCACCCTTTCTATAACTCATGCCTCTCTTTGCCCCCTCACCTTACCACTCTCTATTAGCTACACTCAGAAGCCCCACATACGACTATCAACCATATTTCCCTTGCCCATCCAGCAGCTCCAAATAATAGCAGACCTACCCTACTAATCCTACTAATTAACAAGGGTCCTCTTACTTACAGATCAGGTATCAGTCTGCTTCAGTAATGTCTTCTCTGACTATTCAATCTGGCTTAAGTTTTCCTGTTTTCCGTAACACCTTGCCCTTCTTCATAGTATTAATCACGGCGATAATTATACAGTACTTTTACAGTTTTGTTTAACAGTTGTCACCCCCAGAGAGTCTACAGCTATTTTGTTCACTGCTATTTCCCCTGTACCTAGACACACTGTATATCTCAAATATGTTTACTGAATCTCATTGTATGAAGTGTTACAGATTAAAAAAAACCCTGAGGCTCAAAATAGCTAAATAATGTACTCAGGTTTCCATAGCTAGTAAGTGCCAGAGCTAGAATTCAAACCCAGAGCTAGTTGACTATAAATCTTGTGGGTTCTTTTTTTTTTTTTTTTTAAGATTTTATTTATTTATTTGACAGAGAGAGAGACAGCGAGAGCAGGAACACAAGCAGGGGGAGTGGGAGAGGGAGAAGCTTGCTTCTTGCCGGGCAGGGAGCCCAATGCGGGACTCAATCCTAGGACCCTGGGATCATGACCTGAGCTGAAGGCAGACGCTTAACAACTGAGGCACCCAGGTGCCCAAATCTTGTGGGTTCTTAACCATTTTGCTAGTTGTTTTTGCCAGACCATCCGCATCAGCATCACTGGGGAACTCAGTAGAAATGCAAATTCTCAACTGCCATAGACTTACTGAATCAGAAACTTTGGAGATGAGGCCTAGCCATCTGTGTTTTAATAAGTTCTCCAGGTGACTTTGATGCTCAAATGTGGGAATCACTGGTCTATACCATACTGCCTGTTATATGGTTCCGTCTTGGTAAGAGATCCAGGTTGTTCTCATCTATGCACATAGCCCTAAAGGTACCTAACTTGGGGCTCAGCATACTGTAGATGTTTAATAAGTAGTGTTGAATAATAAGTGAATTGACCTGTAGGGCACATTAATTTTAGGAAGACATATAGGCCTTTTCATAAAAAACACAGGAGGACCGTGAAAACACCATAAAAGCCCTAATATAAGGGACATGACACCTGCCTGGAGAAAAGTTTTTGAGATGAAATTATTCATTTATTACCTCCTCCTCTCTACCTCCTTCCTTTCAGGTCAGTCATTTCCACGGAACTGTCTCTGACCCCTATGGTTCATATTGATAGCTCTTTTATTTGGCTTCTTTATAGCATTTCGAGTAGCATTCAAGCTATCCCTGGATTATATGAGACAATGCATATTTTGAGTGTCTCAGCTATATAAATCATGGTCTGCATAATGAAACTGTATTCTCTTTAGCACACAGACTGTATCTTTTGTCTCCTCTAGTTTCTGCTATAACCTTAAGTATATAGTAGCATGTTTGGATAATGTTTTAATAAATTATCCTAAGTGTGTGTGTGTGTGTGTGTGTGTCTGTGTGTGTCCTTATACCTAACCCTTCCCATATTTAGCAAAGACATCTCCTAAGAGAAAGGTTATTAGAGTAGAATGGAAAACAAAAAAATTAATTCTTAGCCTTTGAGTTTTAAAATCCTATTTATTGTTTCAGGAACCAGGACTTTTGAGCTTAAAGAACTTAGAACATACACTTATGACATACACAATAGATTTGAAAGGATAAAGGACCAATCAGAGCAGGTTTTTCTCTCCTCAGGCTAGATGAAAATTCCATGGGATATGAGAGGAGTGAGAGTTAGAGCAAAGGAATGTGTTCTTGGTAAGTCCCTTAAGAGAGGTGGTATAACGTGTCCCTGTGAGCCAAGACTCAAGTTGAATAAATAATATAATACTTAAATGGGGGGGGTGATGGAGAAATCTGAGCAAGAGACTGTGCCTTGCCTCTCCCTGCATAGGGGAAGGCAACAAGGCTTGAAGAGTCCTGCTGAACACAGCCTAGCACCAAAGCCAGTAGAGTTGGCTGCATATATTATATCACGGGAGACTGGGCTTGAGCGATCTTATAATTCTCTGGATTCTGGTAAGGTATGGGAGAACCAACTGTTTTCTAGATAGTCACAAAGGGCCCTGAGACCTGAGAAAATTTAAACTTAGGGTTGAGGAAGCACAGCAGTGATCTGAGTGCAACTGTGATTGAGACCTGGGTGGAATTTGAATATCCTCACGTGGATAATCAAGGCCACAGATGACTGGATCCCAGGATGGATGGAAGAAGACAGCTGAAGACTAAATACTTTCTGCTTGTCTTAGTCACAACCCCAGAGATTGTGGGGAGTGCTTGAATTGACTGTGATTAAGTTTTATACTACCTGGAGGTATGGGGGCTCAAAGTAGACAAAAGTTATACAAAAAATTCTTGAGCATCTGAATTTGTGAGTTGACATATATATCAACCCTACCAAGATACTCTATATTTGGTCAACTGGATTGACTTGCTGAACCAGAGCCTTCCTCCTGGGACCAACATTTAGGAGAAAATTGAATCAGAAGACAAGAAGCTCCTGCTGGGGATTGGGTAAGTTAGTATGTATTGAAGTGCTCCCCTGAGCTGTCCTTACCTCAGTATGCTTTCACTCCAACACTTTTCAGCTTCTCTAGTCTCAGTAGTGACAATGGTGTTCCAAATATTTCACACTGAAATAGCCCTGATTAGTCAAAGGAGATTCTAGCTAGAGTTACTCAACTGCTAAGGCAGGAAGGTGAATTCAGGCATTTCAGTTTCCCCATATATACAGAGGTAGAAACAAGAAGAAGTTTTAAAATAAGCCTTGATACCCACCTTTATGTGTAGTTACAAATGTATGACTTGATCATTGATTTTTAGCAGGTAAACAGAACCAGACAGGTTCATATTTTTAACTGGGCTGTAGCCTGAGTATTTGGAAGGGCCACATTATTTATTAAGGCGTGTGGGGCTGCTGTTATTGCTCCATGGATAGGCAGGTCTCCAGAGTCAATCGAGGTTGTCGAATCACATTCAATGAATGTCCTAGCGTCTCAATTGAAGAATCCTGCTATTGAGGAACTCCTCTAGAGTAATCAATTAAAAGTAGTAGCATTAAGCAGCTAACGGTGCTGGAAAATCAATACCGGCATGGGGAAGAAACAATTCTCTGCAATGATTTCTATGCAAATTTTTATTCTTGTACCTAATGACATTAGGATCCACTAATGACACATAGCTCAAGGAGTAGCATCTTTCCCAGTTAAGCATAAAGCACATTTTTGCCCCTGTAACCTTGGCGGCCACTTGGGAGGCCTACTTTCACTGCTAGGAAGCAATAGATTAAGGCAAGGCAGCCTAAATTTCTATGTATTTCTCCTGTGGGAGAGATGGAGGTCAGATAGAAAGAATGACTTTCTGGAGATTGGAATGGGTCCCTGAAGGGACCAGGACCATTCTTTTTTCATTCACTAAGTATTTGTTCACCCTGGCCCTGCACCTTTAACTGCTCCTTCTCCACTCATGACCAAGGGAAGACTAGAAAAGACACCTGTATCTCAGCCCAAACCACTTTGAGACTCTTTCCAGACTCCACTACTTCCCCCCAGTATTCAATCTTGTGGTGGGCATGCATTTTACTCTAAAATATGGAGTGAAAGAAGTACTGTATATTTTTTATTCTCTAAACATAATTTAATCTGCTAAGAGGCCACACCGCTTCTCAAATTTGGTAGAAAATTCAATCTCAGTCATTATTGAGGTCTCCAGGGTCATGTTAAGTTACTGGGTATCTTGGAAAAATCACAGGGAGTCTTCAGTCTACATACTGTGTGGTCACCTTAAGGCTGACAGGTCTGATGACCCTGGACCAAGCTGAGGAATGTGGGTTTCTATCCAGGGTGGGAGCCCCAAAGTGGCCTGGAGTCTAGCCTTCCTTGTATACCACAGTGCCATTTTCCTCTGAGGTCTTGTCACCTCCCTGGGCACTGTCAGAGAACAGGGTGCCTATACCCTCTACTTGTAGAATCTGTAAAACTCCAGTAGCCCTGCCAGTTTTGAGGATACTGTTTTGAAACTCTAGGTACCTCTTTATCTGAGGTACCAAACCTCAGAGCCACTTCCATTTTAGGACATCAGTTTAGCTCTTTGCCTCCTTTGGATTTAGAACATATTCTCTTAACTTTGACCTGAAGCTGTTGAACCCCCGGGTTTCCAGGTCACAAGGCTCATATTACTCTGGGTAGGCAATGTGCATGTGTGCATGCTAGTGTGTGTGTGTGGGCGCGTGCACGCGCGCGTGCATGTGAGCATGCACAAGCGTTTCTCTGCAAGCACATCAGGGAAGGGGTGGGAGAGGGTTCTCATTCTTTCTGAATTTCCCTTTCTCATCATCTTCCCTGTTCTTCCACCTCCTTTCACATAGCAAGCTCCTAACCATCCTTCAAGTCTCAGCTTATATGTCACTCTTTCAGATAAGTTTTCCATGGCCCTGTACTCTATTTAGGCCCCCATTATACACATGCATAGCACCCTGTAGCTTTTCTATGTAGCACATACCATAATGGTAATGAGTTATTAAGGTGATCGTTAATATTTCTTTCTCTTATAGGTTTGTAAGCTCCATAAGGATAGGGACTAGTCTTTTTTGTTCATTGTTATATCCGCTTTGCTTCATAATATTGAACATTTAGAATATATAAAACCATGTGGAATAAGTAAATAATCTTTCCACAGTTGTGAAGTAAAATCCCTTGGTCATTTTCTAATCTTTCTTTTTTTTAGACTTATATAGTGGTAATAGCTTTTAGGATGAAAATGGACAATGCATTAACTTATTGTGCCAAAAAAGTTGGCATAGAGTTGTTTATTTTTTTATTATTTTTTAAACATATATAATATCTGCAGTGATATCTCTTTTTTCCTTATATTGCTAATTTGAGCCCTCTCTTTTGGACTTTATGAAATAAAGAATTTCTATTTATCTAAAAAACACCATTAAGAGAATGAAAAGGCAAACCAGTGTGAGAGAAAATGTTTGTGATATACACAATTGACAAAGGGCTTGTATTCAGGATATATAAAGAACTTTTACAACTCAATTAAAAAACATAGATAAAACCAAATTCAAAATTTTTAGGGACTTGAACAGATATTTCGCAAAACAGGATGTTGAAATGGTTAACAAGCATCATTAGTCATCAGGGAAATGCAAATTAAAACAACAGGATACCACTATACACCTATCAGGATAGCTAACATTAAAAAGATTAATACCACTAAGTATTGTCAAGGATGGGGAGCTGATGGAACTCTAATTTACTACTGATTGGAATGTAAACTGGTACAACCACTTTGGAAAACTGACAGTATCTACTCAAGTTGAATCTATATGTACCCAAGATCTAATAAATCTGTTCCTATATGTATATACCAACAGAAATGTATATATGTGTGCACCAAAAGATATGTAAAAAATGTTTATAGCAGCATTATTTTAATGGCACCAAATGGAAAGCAATCTAAATGTTCCTCAGCATTGGAATTGATAAATAAATTGTGGTCTATTTAAATAATAGAATGTTACACAGCAATTAAAAAGAACAAACTAAGGGTGCTTGGGTGGTATAGTCAGTTAAGCCTCTAACTCTTGGTTTTGGCTTAGGTCCTGATCTCAGGGTCGTGAGATGAAGCCCTGTGTAGGGCTCTGAGATCAGTGTAAGCCTGCCTGGGCTTCTCTCCTTCTGCCCCTCTTCCTCGTGCTCTCTCTCTCTAAAATAAATAAATAAAATCTTTTTTTAAAAAAAGAACAAACTATATTACACAAAACAACTGGATGAATCTCATAGATATAAGTCTAAGAAAGAAGTCAGATGCAATAGAGAGTCTATTTATGTCAAGTTCAAACACAGGCAAAATTAGTATATGGTGATAGAAATCAGAAGAGTGATAGACCAGAAGGAGGCTTTTAGAATGCTGATCTAGTTCTAAGTCCTGATCTAGGTGGTGGTAATACAGGTATGCTCACTTTATAAAAGTTAATTTGTACATTTCAGATTTATCTTTATTGTATATATGTTACAAGTTATTAAGAGTTTATAAAAATAAATAAAACAAGAATAAGTATATTAAAGAAGAGGGGGATTACACTGGATGATTTTTAAGATTCTCTCTAGCTCTAATATGTTATGATTTTGTGTGAAAATGTTTTGAAATTAAAAAATTCCCTACAAGTGTAAGGTCTTTTACTGTTATCAGTGGTAATTGACCTTGAATTCTTAGTGATTTCTTGATCAAACAATGGCAAATAATTTACTTAAATGTCTATGTATTTATTTACCATTTGAAAATTTAAGTGACCTGTCTGCTTTTCTGGTTATTGTTTATTTTCCAATTCCTTTGAACTTTTCTGTCAAGACTCTGGATGAGAAGCCAGAGACAAATATGGAGACTTATCCTGAACACTCTTAAATTTTGAGCTGGCGATAAACAATGTCAAAGCCTCTAAATGCAGGGTTCAAGGTTTAAGGAGAATGGTTCATGATTCCTTTGAGTCAGCTGTGGCTTTGCATTCCTTAGACTACGTTTTCTACCTAAATACATAGTGTAGCAATGTAAATGATGATTTCCCCAATCATTTCACCTCTGTTAGGAGTATGTAATTCTAGAGTCAAGTGAAAATAATGCTAGAAGAATAATAAGATAGATTTGACATTCATTTTGAAAAGTAGTCATTCAAATTGTATCATTTTTATCATTGCCATCACTTTCTTTTCTTCAGTGTTGCCAGTAAAACTCAGTTAATGAATCTACCAGTAAAGCACAGTTGATAAAGTAGTTTACTTATTCTGAGAGATGAGCTTTGGCTTCACTGAGGCCACTGAGCTTATTCAAAACCCAATATACATTTTTTTTACTTGGAAGTTTTTCTCCCTTTGAGTTATTTATTTATTAAGAACTCAACTTTCCTGATATCTAAATGAAAGTTTCTTTTAATGGTATATTGCCTTTCTAATTCTTGGCCTGGGGAAAAAAATGTCAGGAAATTCTTTAAATCTATTTAGTGAAGTATTTTAAATGCTCATCTTGCACTTTTGAGTGAAGTGTAATTTACATTTCATAAAAGTAGAAGCTGAGCAGCAAGCTGTAAGTAATTATCATATAATTAAATGTCTACTATGAAGGGAATGAAAACATGAGCTCCTTCGTGATTTCCGTGACTGGGTTATGCAATGGCAAATTAAATTACAGCTCTTTATCTCAGGAAGGCTCCAGGGAACCTACTCAGGGTTTGAAGAGATACCTCTGAGTTGCCAATATAGTTTCAGTAGGAGGCTGAGGCAATCAGTTCACTGTCCAAGCAGACCATATAAAAATGGATTCTGGGGCGCCTGGGTGGCTCAGTTGGTTAAGCGACTGCCTTCGGCTCAGGTCATGATCCTGGAGTCCCTGGATCGAGTCCCGCATCGGGCTCCCTGCTCGGCAGGGAGTCTGCTTCTCCCTCTGACCCTCCCTCCTCTCATGTGCTCTCTCTCATTCTCTCTCTCTCAAATAAATAAATAAAATCTTTAAAAAAAAAAAAAATGGAGTCTGTAGCTTAGGTTTTAGAAATGGAAACCAAAGTGTCTACTCCTCTCAGTGACTTTGAAAACCCCTTTTCCCTATGTTAATATTTGTAAATGGGAAGTACCATGATAATTACTAATTACTGCCATGGATAAGTTTTATTTTTTTCAAATTCACAAAGCAGTTGGATTTGGGGATGATAATCAAATGCCAAATACATTTGTAATTAGGTGAAATGCTTCCTCTAATCTGATTTTGTTTAATATTCATTTAAAATATGCACTGAGTTCCTGCTAAGTTCAGGATGTTATAAGGCATTCAAAGGTTAAAAAAGACATGTTCCTTCCTCTGTGGAAGATTATAGTCTGGAAGTGGATAAAAGCTATGCACACAAAAAACTACAAAACAAGGAAAAATTGGATAGTTATCAGAGAATACAAGGTATGGAGGAGCTCAGGGGAAGAAGCAATTATTTCTATTTCTGGCTAGGTAGAACTGGTCAGGTTTCAAGAAGACAGTATTTAATCTGGTGTATGAGAAACAGACTTATTATAAGAAGAGATATTGAAGAGACCATGAACAATGATAGATGTGGGAAACCAGCACAGGGGCTTCAGGGAATGAAGTAGACCAATTTGGTTACTTATTCAAGAGTCATAGTGGCAATTTATCTAAATTTGTGAATATAACTATTGGGTTTTACAGACTTTCTCCCTGGTCAAAACATATAATGTGATATTTTTGACTCTTTACATTGTTTGGAGCATTAGATACATGTACTGGTATAGTGAGAGATATGGATGAAAATGGAGCTATGGAGCTGTTGCAAAAACTCTTGGTCACTAATCTAATAAAGGTAGATTTTATACCAGGAAACATTCAACCAAGAAATCTTATTGATGGACCGTTATGTGCTAGACATTTTAAAAATTGTGTGGTGTATAGAGATGAATACCTTCCCTGATCACAGGAAACTAGTTCAGTGGGGGATATGGGTGAAAAGTGCTGAGAGCACCTATCCTAGACAGGATGTGAGGGGTCAAGAGAGGCATTCTAGGAATGGTAATGTCTGAGTTGAAATATGAAGGAGAGTATGGGTTTTTCTGAAACAGAGGACTGAGGAAGGGTTTTTCAAGCAGAAAAATGGGAAGAACATTTCAAACAGAGAGAGTATGCAAAGTCACTGAGGTGTAGAGAGCCTGGAGAGTTCCTGAGAGTGGTAGGCTTGAACCTAGGGTGTGAATTGAGTGGTAAAGAGATGAGGCTGGAGGGATCAATGGGGAGCTGATCATGAAAAGCCTTAAAGAGGCTATCGTAGTGATCCAGGTGAAGATGACACAACTTGGAATTAAAAATATAGCAGTGGGGAGGAAGAAGAGGTCATACATACATCTAAGAGAGATTGATGGGGATAGAATTGACAGGACTCACTAATCAATGGAATGCAAGTGACAAGGTGGGTAATAGAATGTAAGGATGAATTTCAGGCTTGGACTTGGGTGTCAGAGAGAGCCATTCACTTAGAGGGGGACACAGGTGTATGAGAAGATTTGAGAGGGAAGTCTTACCTATAGCTAAGTTTTACTTATGTTGAATGTGAGGGGCCTGTCAGATATTCAAATGGAGATAATAGCAAAAAGTTGGATATATTATTTGGAGTGCAAGAATGTAGTTGGGGCTACAGATATAGTTTTGAGAGTCACAGTAGCCAGGAGTTGCTAATCAAATGTCTTTAGGATCCAGGCAGGTAACATAAATGGATGATTCAGGCTGGGGCTGATACAGGGTAATGACAAAAGGAGGAGATGTGCATAGGTCCTGCCCAAGGGCACTAAAGTTAAAAATAATCTGGTAAGTCAGCCAAACAAAAGTCAGCTACTTAGCCGTATGAATTTTCAAGCAGCCAGTTTTCCACCTTTGATATAGATCACAATTAGCCATTAAAGTGAATGCGGAGTTTAGGCAGAGTATGTAGAGTACAGAAAAAAGCCAAGGACATAATTCCAGAGGAGAAATATAAGGAATAGATAGATACTTGGGGGTTGGGGGGAGAGAGAGACCGAGACAGAGATAGAACCAGGCAGGAATGGGTAACTAAATTTGCACCATGGAGGGGATTGCTAACTTTAACTGAAGCCATTTCAGTGGTGTGGTGGGGGCTGAAACCAGATTGTAGTGAATTGAGAATTTAATGGAGGAAAAGAAGTGGAGACTGAATACAGACAACTCTTTCAAGATATTTGGCTGTGAATGAGAGGTGAGCAGCTGGGTGATAGTTTATTATTTATATATGCATGTATACCAGGAGAGACATGAGCACAATTGTACACTAAAGGGAGAGGGTAAGGTTGGAGATGTAGGAAAGGAAAGGATCTATCAATGAGCTGAGGTCCCTAGAGAGGTGGAACCGGAGGAGATCCAGAGCACAGGTGGAAAGTTTAGCCTTGAGGTAAGAGGAGTGGCACCTATTCTACTGAAATTGAAGATAATTTCATTTAACAAAGGTTTATGGAGCTTCTATGCCCTACTAGACACTGTTGTAGGTGTTAAAGATGTAGCAGTTTAAAAAAAACAGGAAAAAACTTTGTTGGTATGGAGCTTACATTCCAGAAAGAATGAAGTATGTACAAGAGCAAATACGAGCAGTGCTGGGGCTTGAAGCAGAGTGGTTGAAATATTCTTATTTGATGACCTTTATTCCTCTGTGACTGATGGAAGAGATCTTAGAATAGTAGGCTCAGAAAATGTTGGAGAAGCTTTGAAATAACTACTTTGGTTCATGTGAAAGAGGGGTCTGGGAACAAACAAAGGTACTTCTGAGTACAATGAGACATATATTTGTCTTGTAATAGATGAGGGATCCACAGACTTTTCTGTAAAGGACCAGACAGTACATATTTCAGGCATTGCAGGCCAGAAGGTATCTGTCACAACTACTCAACTCTGTCATTGTAGCACCAAAGTAGCCATAGACAATAGATTAATGAATGGGCATGGCTGTGTTCCAAAAAGACTTTATTTACCAAAATAGGTAGAAGTCTGGATTTGGCCTGTGGGCCTTAGGTTGCCAACTGCTGCAGTAGAGCATTCATAGGATGACAGATGCTTCATAAGAAAATTTTATTTGACAGCACCAAGGAGGTGGGTAGGAGGGTGGAGGCCAGTGCATTGGTTCGGGTGAGATTTAATAAGGTTCCGAACTAGCATTGGAGGAGTGGGAATGGAAAGGACAGGAGAGCATGGAGAGATACAGTGTTATGCTGGTCAGGGAAGGAATCAATAATCGATAGTTTCAAATAGTGCAGAAAGGTCTAGGAAGCTGAGGCTAGAGAAGAGGACATTGGATTTGTTATTTAGGAGGTTGGTGCTTCCCCTTCCTTAAAAAGTTTACCAAATTTTATCAATACATTGCACAATGGTAAAATATAAAATACTAACAAAAGGCTTTCAAGTTAGCAGGGCCCTGCCCATTCTCTCCCTCCCTTCACATCTAGCCTGTCCACTTAAGTCTTTTTGACTAATCCTTCTGGTAGTTGTTTTCCATTTGTATAAATAATATGCTTTTATTGCTATTTCCTGATATATGAATTTTAGACAGCATCTATTGACATTCTGTTATGGAATATGAGGATTTAGCACTCACTTTATCCCCTGCTCATCTTCTTTTCTCTACATCCACACAATATAATTAAATCATCTTTTTCAAATCAGTATTCAGTATTTCTCTTAGGATAACTATGTAAGTGTGGTGCACTGCTGAGCCAAGTAGCATACTATGATGCTTATGTCTTTCTGTATACAACTTTTTGTTCATCCTGAAGTTAATAACTGCTTCCTTTTTTTGCTTAATTAAAAACAATAATTATTTTAATTAAACTTATTTTGAAGTGAATGTACACAAAAGTTGTAAGAAATAATGCAGAGAGATCCCATGTACCCTTGCCCAGTTTTCTACAATGGTAACATCTTGCAGAACTATAGTACACTATCAAAACCAGGATTTTGACATTGATACAGTCAAGATACAGAATATTTCCATCACCACAATATCCCTTGTGTTGTCCTTTTATAGCTACCCCCACCCCCTCCTTAACCGCTGGAAACCACTAATTTGTTCCTCATTCTCAAATTTTGTCATTTCAAGATTCTTAAATAAATAAAGTAATATAGTATGTGGACTTTTGGGACTGTTTTTTTCTTTTCACTCAGAATAATTCCATGGAGATTTATCCATGTATTGATAGTTTAAGCCTTTTTATTGCTGAGTAGTATTTCATGGTATGGATGTATCACAATTTAATCATTCATCCATTAAAGAACATCTGGGTTATTTCCAGGTTTTGTCTATTATGAATGAAGCTGTTATAAATGTTTGTGTATAGGTTTTTGTGTGAACATAAGTCTTCATTTCTGTGGGACAAATGCCCAGGAGTGTAATTTCTGGGTTGTATGATAATTGCATGTTTCGTTTATAAGAAAGTGTCAAACCATTTCCACATTGGATATATCATTTTGCATTCCCACCAGCAATATAGGAGAGATCCAGTTCCTCTGCATCCTCACCAGCATTTAGAGTCACAATTTTTTATTTTAGCCATTCGGACAAGTGTGTAGTCATATCTTATAGTTTTAATTTGCATTTCTCTAGTGGCTAATGATGTTGAGCAACTTTTCATGTATTTATTTGCCATCTGTACATCCTCTTCGGTTAAATGTCTGTTCATGTCTTTTGCCTATTTTCTAACAGGATTTTTAAAAATTTTGAGTTTTAAGAGTTCTTATTATGTTCTAGATAAAAGTCCTTTGTTAGATTTGTACTTTGTAAATATTTTGTCCCACTGTGTAGTTAGTCTTTTCATGCTCTTAACAGGGTCTTTTTCAGAGCAAACATTTTTAATTTCGATAAAGTCCAATTTATCAATTTTTCTCTTATGAATTGTGCTTCTGTTGTCAAGTCTAAGAATTCTTTGCCTAGCCATAAATCTCAAATGTTTCTCCTATGTTTTTTTTCCAAAACGTTCATGGTTTTGTATTTTAAATTTAAATCCTTGATCAATTTTGAGTTAATTTTTTATAAGGCATCCTTTATTAAATTGCTTTTAAAATCAGTCAGACGTATTTGTATGTGGCTTTTTATAGGTTCTCTCTTTTGTTCCATTGATTTATGTGTCTCTATGTCAATACCACATAGTCTTGATTACTATATACATATATATTATATATAATAAATCTTGAATTTAGGTAAGCTGATTCCTCCCACTTTCTTCTTCTTCTTCTCCTTCTTCTTCTTCTTCTTCTCCTTCTTCTTCTTCTTCTTCTTCTTCTTCTTCTTCTTCTTCTTCTAAGATTTTATTTATTTGAGAGAGAGAGCAAGTGAGAGAGCACAAGTGGTAGAGAGGGAGAAGCAGGCTGCCCATTGAACAGGGAGCCTGATGCAGGGCTCAATCCCAGGACCCTGGGATTATGACCTGAGCCGAAGGCAGCTGTTTAACTGGCTGAGCCACCCAGCCGCCCCTTTATTCGTTTTTTTTTGTACAATTGTTTTAGCTGCTCTAGTTCCCTTGCCTTTCCATATACATTTTAGAATAATCTTGTGTATATCTACGAAAAAAGTCTTGCTGGGAGTTTTATAAGAATTGCATTAGATCTGTATATCAACTTGGGGAGAATTTAGATCTTTACTATGTCGAATTTTCCAACCCATGAACATGTTATTTATTTATTTAGATTGTATTTATTTAGATTTATCTATTTAGATTGTATTTGACTTCTTTCATCAGCGTTATGTAGTTTTCAGCGTGTAAGTTCTGTATGTATTTTGTTAGATTTGCCCTTAGGTATTTTATTTTAAAAGCAATTCTAAGTGGTATGGTACTTTTCATTTTAGTGTCCATGTGTTCATTGCTATTATATAGAAATACAGGGACACCTGGGTGGCGGTTAAGCATCTGCCTTTGGCTCAGGTCATGATCCCAGGGTCCTGGGATCGAGTCCCACATCAGGCTCCTTCCTCAGCAGGGAGCCTGCTTCTCCCTATGCCTGCCTCTCCCCCTGCTTGTGCTCTCTCTCTCTCTGATAAATAAATAAAATTAAAAGAAAAGAAAAGAAATACAATTGATTCTCATATGATTATCTTCTATCCTGCAACTTTGCTGAACTCACAAGAACTCAGTTTGGGAGGGTTTTTTTGGGTAGATTTATTGGGGTATTCTATGTAGACAAGCATATCATTTTCAAGTAGGGACAGTTTTCTTCTTTCTTTTCCATCTGTATGTCTTTTCTTTTCTTGCTTTATTGCACTGGCTAGACCTTCCAACACTAGGCTGAATAAGAGTGGTGAGAATGGACATCCATGCCTTGTTCTTGGTCTTAGTGGGAGACCATTCAGTCTTTCACTATTGAAGTATGTTAGCTGTAGTATTTATGTAGATGCTCTATATCAAGTTGAGAAAGTTCCTCTCTATTCCTATTTTTCTGAAATTTTTATCACGATGGTGTTGAACTTTGTCAAATGTTTTTTTTTCCTGCATCAATTGATATGGTCATGTAATTTTTCTTCATTAGCCTATTAATATGGATTGCATTGATCAATTTTTATAATATTGTATCAGCCTTGCATTCTTGGTCTAAATTGTACTTGATCTTGGTGTATAATTACTTTTATGTGTAGCCGAATTTTTTTTTCTGTTATTTTGTTAGAGACTTTTACATATGTATTCATGAGGAACATTGGTCTGGTACAGTTTTTTACACTATGTTTGGTTTTGGTATCAGGCTAATACTAGTTTTATGAAGTGAATTGTGAATTGTTTCTTCCTCTTCTATTATCTGGAAGATATTGTATGGAATTGGCATTTATTCTTTATACATTTGGTATAATTCTACTAAATTTAATTTTGTTACAGTGCTAGTCAAATTATCTATTTTATATTGGGTGAGGGTGTGGTAGTTGGTATTTTTTGAAGAATCAGTCCATATCACCTGAGTTGTTGAATTTGTGTGTGTACAGTTTTACATACCATTCTCTTACTGTTTTGATATCTACAGGGTTAGTGGTGATACCTTGTTTCATTGCTTACATTGGTAATTTGTGTTTTCTCTTTTTTCCTTTGTCAGTCTTTCTAGAGGTTTGTCAACTTTATTGGTCTTTTAAAAGAACAATCATTTGTTTGTTTTGAGTAGAGGACCATTCTAAAGGTTTTAATGATTTCAAAAGGAGTCAGATACTAAACCCATTAAGTTCTGACTGGCAATTGAACCCCATGAAAACGGATGTGCCCACTTTGAGGAGTTTGACTACTCCAGTGTCAAGCTGGATCACCACAAGGTGGAGACGATGGAGTGAGGCAGGCCTAGAGTTGGTGTGCCTTCCAGGACAGGTAGGAGTTCCAGATAACAACAATACACTGGACAACGGCCAACATGTAATGAAGGGGAACCAGGTAGAAGTTGGCTAACTGCATGGCAGGCCAGATAGTAGTTGGTGATGAGGGCATTGGGATAATCCTGCTGTAGCTTGGCGCAGTTGTCCTGGACTGACCGTCCATTGAGTGCTCTTACCAATGGGAGGAACCAGCCTAGAGAACATGGGGCAAAGCCCCCCTGATTCAATAGCATCTTCTTTAGTGCATCTACTTTGGTGGTGCTAGGGATGAACTGGTCCAAAACCCTTTACTGGCTTCCTACTACAGAGCCCACAAAACCACAGCCCAGAGAGACCATGGACAGGATCCAGGCAGTCCCGTGTTCCTGCAGACCTCACTTCTCTACCAGCTGCTGTGAGATAATGTCATCCAGACCCATCAGGGACCCAGCTGTCAGGACACACTGATGTGCTGTACTTTCCAGTTTTGTAGCTTCCACAAAACTAAAAGGCAACCTTCAGAATGGGAGAAGATATTTCAAATGACATATCTAATAAAGGCTTAGTATCCAAAATATATAAAGAACTTATAAAACTCAACACCCCCAAAATGAATTATTCAATTAAAAAATAGAAGACATGAATAGATGTTTTTCCAAAGAACGCATACAGATGGCCAACAGACACATGAAAAGATGCTCAACCTCACTCATCAGGGAAATGCAAATCAAAACTATAATAGGATATCATCTCACACCTGTGTGAAGGGCTAAAATCAACAACACAAGAATCAACAGGTGTTGGCGAGGATGTGGAGAAAGGGAAACCCTCTTGCACTGTTGGTGGGAATGCAAACTGGTACAGCCACTGTGGAAAACAATATGGACGTTCTTAAAAGAGTTAAAAATAGAACTATCCTATGATCCAGCAATTGCACTACTAGGTATTTACCCAAAGAATAGAAAAATACTAATTCAAAGGGATATATGCACCTATATGTTTATAGCAGCATTATTTACAATAGCCAAATTATGGAAACAGCCCAAGTGTCCATCAGCTGATGATGGATAAAGAAGACACAATGGAATATTACTCAGCCATAAAAAAGAATGAAATCTTGCCATTTGTAGTGATGTGGATGGAGCCTAGAGAGTATTATACTAAGTAAAATAGTCAGAGAAAGACAAATACCTTATGATTTCACTCTTTCGTGGAATTTAAGAAACAAATGATCAAAGGGGAAAAAAGAAATGGGGGGACAAACCAAGAAACAGACTCTTAACTATAGAGAACAAACTGATGGTTACCAGAGGAGGGGTGGGTGAGGGTGTGGGTTAAATAGGTGATAGGGATTAAGGAAGGCACTGTGATGAGCACTGGGTATTATATGGAAGGGTTGAATCACTATACTGTACACCTGAAACTAATATTACACTGTATGTTAACTAACTGGAATTTAAATAAAAAAATAAAGAACATTTGTTTCATTGATTTTCTCTATTATTTTTCTATTTTAAATTTCATTTACTTCTGTATTATTTTTTTCCTTCTGATTGCATTGGGTTTATTTTGCTTTTCTTTTTCTAGATTTTTGAGCTGGGAGCTTAGATTATTGATTTGAGACTATTCCTCCTTTCTTTTAAAAAAATTTTTTATTTAATTTTTTAAAAGATTTTATTTATTTATTTGACAGAGACACAGCGAGAGAGGGAACACAAGCAGGGGGAGTGGGAGAGGGAGAAGCAGGCTTCCCGCGGAGCAGGAAGCCCGATGCAGGGCTCGATCCCAGGACCCTGGGATCATGACCTGAGCCAAAGGCAGACGCTTAATGACTGAGCCACCCAGGCGCCCCCTATTCCTCCTTTCTAATGTGTCCATTTAGTGCTGTAACTTTCTTACAAATTTTAATATGTCGTGTTTTCATTTTCATTCATTTTCAAGCACTTTTTGATACATTCTGACATTTCTTCTTTGACTCATGGATAATTTAGGAGTGTGTTTAGTTTCTAAGACTTTGAAGATTTTAGTTATTTTTTCTGTTATTGATTTCATGTTTGATTCCATTGTGGTTGGAGAACACACTTGGTATGATATAAATTCTTTTAAATTTGTTGAGGTTTGTTTTATGGCCCACAATATGATCTATGTTGGTATATGTTCCATGGGTATTTGAAAATAATGTGTAGTCTACTGTTACTGGGTGTAGTGCTGTATATATGTATATTAGATCCTGTTGGTTGGTTGTGTTGTTCAAGTCTATATCCTTGCAGGTTTTCTGTCAAGTTGTTCTATAAATTGTTAAGAGTGAGCTGTTAAAGTCACCTGGTGTAATTGTGGATTTGTCTATTTTTCTAAATAGAGAGTTCTGTTTTTACAACTCTAAAAACAGTTCTATCAGTTTTTGCTTTATAGATCTTTCAGCCCTGTTGTTTGGTGCATGCACATTTCAGATTGCTATATATTCTATTCCTGGTGGATTTTTCCTTTTATCATTATGTTATGCCCCTATGTGTCTCTGGTAATTTTCTTTGAAGCTTATTTTATGTGATATTAATATGGCTATTTTTAGTCTCCTTTGACTGATGTTTGCATTATATATGTTTTTCTCTACTTTTACTTTAACCTTGTCAATATCATTATATTTGAAAAGAGTTTCTTGTAGACAACATAAAGTTGAATCATGTTTTTATTTTATTTTTAAAAAATTTTATTTATTTTTTAGAATTTTTAATTTAAATTCAATTTAAGTAACATATAGTGTATTAATAGATTCAGGGGTAGAATTTAGTGATTCATCAGTTGCATATAACACTCAGTGCTCATTACATCAATTGCCCTCCTTAATGCCCATCACCCATTTGCCCCATCCCCCCACCAGCCTCCCCTGCAGCAACCCTTAGTTTGTTTCCTACAGTTAAGAGTCTCATACGGTTTGCCTCCCTTTCTGTTTTCATCTTATTTTATTTTTCCTTTCCTTTCCCTATGTCCATCCGTTTTGTTTCTTAAGTTCCACATATGAATGAAATAATATGGCATTTGTCTTTCACTGACTGACTTATTTCGCTTAGCACAATACACTCTAGTTCCATCCACATCATTGCAAATGGCAAGATTTCATTCTTTTTTTATGGCTGAGTAATATTCCATCATATATATATATACACCACATCTTCTGTATCCATTCATCTGTCGATGGACACCTGGGCTCTTTCCATATTTTGGCTATTGTGGACATTGCTGCTATAAACATTGTGGGGCATGTGCCCCTTCAAATCACTATGTTTGTATTCTTTGGACAAATTGCTAGTAGAGCAATTGCTGGGTTGTAAGTATTTCTATTTTTAACTTTTTGTGAAATCTCAGTACTGTTTTCCAGAGTGTCTGCACCAGCTTGCATTCCCACCAACAGTATAAGAGGAATCCCCTTTCTATGTATCCTCACCAGCATCTGTTGTTTCCTGACTTGTTAATTTTAGCCATTCTGACTGGTGTGAGGTGGTATCTCATTGTGGTTTTGATTTGTATTTCTCTGATGATAAGTGATGTTGAGCATTTTTTCATGTGTCTGTAGCCATTTGGATGTCTTCTTTGGAGAAATGTCTGTTCATGCCTTCTGTCCATTTCTTGACTGGATTATTTGTTTTTTGGGTGTTGAATTTGATGAGTTCTTTATAGATTCTGGATACCAGCCCTTTATCTGATAAGTCATTTGCAAATATCTTCTTCCATTCTGTAGGTTGCCTTTTAGTTTTGTTGACTGTTTCCATTGCTGTGCAAAAGCTTTTTATCCTGATGAAGTCCCAATAGTTCATTTTGCTTTTGTTTCCCTTGCCTTTGGAGACATGTCCAGTAAGAAGTTGCTGTGGCTGAGGTCAAAGAGGTTGCTGCCTGTGTTCCCCTCTAGTATTTTGATGGATTCCTGTCTCATATTTAGGTCTTTCAACGATTTTTAGTTTATTTTTGTGTATGGTGTAAGAAAGTGGTCCAGTTTCATTCTTCTGCATGTGGCTGTCCAGTTTTTCCAACACCATTTGTTGAAGAGACTGTCTTTTTTCCATTGGATATTCTTTCCTGCTTTGTCAAAGATTAGTTGACCATAGGGTTGAGGGTCCAGCTATTCTGTTCCATTGTTCTATGTGTCTGTTTTTCTGCCAGAATCATACTGTCTTGATGATTACAGCTTGAACTCTGGAATTGTGATGCCTCCAGCTTTGGTTTTCTTTTTTAAAATTCCTTTGGCTATTCAGGGTCTTTTCTGTTTCCATACAAATTTTAGGATTGTTTGTTCCAGCTCTGTGAAAAATGCTGATGGTATTTTGATAGTGATTGCATTGAATGTGTAGATTGCTTAGGGTAACATAGACGTTTTAAAAGTATTTGTTCTTCCAATCCATGAGCATGGAATGTTTTTCCATTCCTTTGTGTCTTCTTCAGTTTCTTCCTTAAGTTCTTTAGTTTTCAGAGTACAGATCTTTTACCTCTTTGGTTAGGTTTATTCCTAGGTATCTAATGGTTTTTGGTGCAATTGTAAATGGGATCGATTCCTTGATTTCTCATTCTTCTTCCTCATTGTCAGTGTATAGAAATGCAACTGACTTGTGTGCACTGATTTTATTTTATTTATTTTATTTATTTATTTATTTTATTATGTTATGTTAGTCACCATACAATACATCATTGGTTTTTGATGTGGTGATCCACGATCCATTGTTTTCGTATAACACCGAGTGCTCCATGCAGTACGTGCCCTCCTTAATACCCATCACCGGGCTAACCAATCCCCCCTTCCCCCTCCCCTCTAAAACCTTGTTTATTTCTCAGAGTCCATAGTCTCTCATAGTTCATCTCTCCCTCCAATTCCCTCCCCATTTTTCCCTTCCTTCTCCTAATGTCCTCCATGCTATTCCTTCTGTTCCACAAATAAGTGAAACCATATGATAATTGACTTTCTCTGCTTGACTTATTTCACTTAGCATAATCTCCTCCAGTCCCATCCATGTTGATGTAAAAGTTGGGTATTCATCCTTTCTGATGGCTGAGTAATATTCCATTGTATATATGGCCCACATCTTCTTTATCCATTCATCTGTTGAAGGGCATCTCGGCTCTTTCCACAGTTTGGCTATTGTGGACATTGCTGCTATGAACATTGGGGTGCATATGGCCCTTCTTTTCACTACATCTGTGTCTTTGGGGTAAACACCCAGGAGTGCAATTGCTGGGTCATAGGGTAGCTCTATTTTTAAATTTTTGAGGCACCTCCACACTGTTTTCCAAAGTGGCTGTACCAACTTGCATTCCCACCAACAGTGTAAGAGGGTTCCCCTTTCTCCACAACCTCTCCAACATTTGTTGTTTCTTTCCCTGTCCATTTTTGCCATTCTAACTGGTGTAAGGTGGTATCTCAATGTGGTTTTGATTAGGATTTCCCTGATGGCTAATGATGATGAACACTTTTTCATGTGTCTGTTAGCCATTTGTATGTCTACTTCAGAGAAGTGTCTTTTCATATCTTCTGCCCACTTTTTGACTTGATTATTTGTTTTTTGGGTGTTGAGTTTGAGAAGTTCTTTATAGATCTTGGATACCAGCCGTTTATCTATAGTGTCATTTGCAAATATCTTCTCCCATTCTGTGGGTTGCCTCTTTGTTTTGTTGACTGTTTCCTTTCTGTGCAGAAGCTTTTTATCTTGATGAAGTCCCAAAAGTTCATTTTTGCTTTTGTTTCACTAGCTTTTGGAGATGTATCTTGAAAGAAGTTGCTGTGGGCGATGTCAAAGAGGTTACTGCCTATGTTCTCCTCTAGGATTTTGATGGATTCTTGTCTCACATTGAGGTCTTTCATCCACTTTGAGTTTATCTTTGTGAATAGTGTTAGAGAATGGTCAAGTTTCATTCTTCTGCATGTGGCTGTCCAATTTTCCCAGCACCATTTATTAAAGAGCCTGTCTTTTTTCCTTTGCATGTTTTTTCCTGCTTTGTCAAAGATTATTTGACCATAGAGTTGAGGGTCCATATCTGGGTTCTCTATTCTGTTCCATTGGTCTATATGTCTATTTTTGTGCCAGTACCATGCTGTCTCGGTGATCACAGCTTTGTAATAGAGCTTGAAATCGGGCAACGTGATGCCCCCAGCTTTGTTTCTCTTTTTCAACATTTCCTTGGCGATTCAGGGTCTTTTCTGATTCCACAGAAATTTTAGGATTGTTTGTTCCAGCACTTTGAAAAATGTCATTGGAATTTTGATCGGGATGGCATTGAAGGTATAGATTGCTCTGGGTAGCATAGACATTTTCACAATGTTTATTCTTCTGATCCATGAGCATGGAATATTTTTCCATCTTTTTGTGTCTTCTTCAATTTCTTTCATGAGTGTTTTGTAGTTCCTAGAGTATAGATCCTTTACCTGTTTGGTTAGGTTTATTCTGAGGTATCTTATGGTTTTTGGTGCTATTGTAAATGGAATCCTTTCTCTAATTTCTCTTTCTACAGTTCCGTTGTTAGTGTATAAGAAAGCAACTGATTTCTGTGCGTTGATTTTGTATCCTGCCACATTACTGAATTCCTGTATGAGTTCTAGGAATTTGGGGGTGGAGTCTTTTGGGTTTTCCACATAAAGGATCATGTCGTCTGCGAAAAGAGAGAATTTGAATTCTTCTTTGCCAATTTGAATACCTTTTATTTCTTTTTGTTGTCTGATTGCTGTTGCTAGGACTTCTATTACTATGTTGAACAATAGTGGCGAGAGTGGGCATCCTTGACGTGTTCCTGATCTTAAGGGAAAGGCTCTCAGCTTTTCCCCATTGAGGATGATATTTGCTGTGGGTTTTTCATAGATGGATTTTATGAACTTGAGGAATGTTCCCTCTATCCCTATACTGTGAAGAGTTTTAATCAGGAAAGGATGTTGTATTTTGTCAAATGCTTTTTCTGCATCAATTGAGAGGACAATATGGTTCTTCTCCCTCCTCTTATTGATGTGTTCTATCACATTGATTGATTTGCGAATGTTGACCCACCCTTGCATCCTGGGGATAAATCCCACTTGGTCGTGGTGGATGATCCTTTTAATGTATTGTTGGATCCTATTAGGTAGGATTTTGTTGATGATTTTGGAATCCATATTCATCAGAGGTATCAGTCTGAAATTCTCCTTTTTGATGGGGTCTTTGCCTGCTTTGGGGATTAAGGTAATGCTGGCCTCATAGAATGAGTTTGGAAGTTTTCCTTCTGTTTCTATTTTTTGACACAGCTTCAGTAGAATAGGTATTATTTCTTCATTGAATATTAGGTAGAATTCCCCAGGGAATCCATCAGACCCTGGATTCTTGTTTTTTGGGAGGTTTTTGATCACCGCTTCAATCTCGTTACTGGTTATTGGCCTATTCAGGTTGTCAATTTCTTCCTGTTTCAGTCTTGGCAGCTTATAGGTTTCCAGGAAGACCTCCATTTCATCCAGATTGCTCAATTTAGCATATAGTTGTTGATAATAATTTCTAATAATTGTTTCTATTTCCTTGGTGTTAATCGTGATCTCTCCCCTTTCATTTATAATTTTATTAATTTGGGTCCTTTCTCTTTTCTTTTGGATAAGTCTGGCCAGTGGTTTATCGATCTTATTAATTCTTTCAAAGAACCAACATCTAGTTTCATTGATCTGCTCTACTGTGTTTCTAATTCATTGATCTCTGCTCTAATCTTAATTATTTTTCTTCTAATGTGTGGCTTAGGCATCGTTTGTTGCTTTTTCTCTAGTTCTTTAAGGTGTAGAGTTAGTTGGTGAATTCGAGATTTTTCTATTTTTTTGAGTGAGGCTTGGATGGCTATGTATTTCCCCCTCAGGACTGCCTTTTCAGTATCCCATAGGTTTTGGACTGATGTGTTTTCATTCTCATTGATTTCCATGAATTGTTTAAGTTCTTCTTTGATTTCCTGGTTGACCCAAACATTCTTGAGCAGAGTGGTCTTTAGCTTCCAAGTGTTTGAATTTCTGCCAAATTTTTTCTTGTGATTGAGTTCCAGTTTTAGAGCATTGTTGTCTGAGAATATGCAGGGAAAAATCTCAGTCTTTTGGTATTGGTTGAGACCTGATTTGTGACCCAGTATGTGGTCTATTCTGGAGAAAGTTCCATGTGCGCTCAAGAAGAATGAGTATTCTGTTGTTTTAGGGTGGAATGTTCTGTAAATATCTATGAGGTCCATCTGGTCCAATGTATCATTCAAAGCTCTTGTTTCCTTGTTGATTTTCTGCTTAGATGATCTGTCCATTGCTGGGAGTGGGATATTGAGGTCTCCTACAATTAACGTATTGTTATCAATATGACTCTTTATTTTGGTTAACAGTTGGCTTATGTAGATGGCTGCTCCCATGTTGGGGGCATAGATATTTACAATTGTTAGATCATCTTGTTGGATAGACCCTTTAAGAATGATATAGTATCCTTCTGTGTCTCTAATTACAGACTTTAGTTTAAAATCTAATTTGTCTGATATAAGAATTGCTACCCCAGCTTTCTTTTGAGGTCCGCTGGCATGGAAGATGGATCTCCATCCCTTCACTTTCAGTCTGGATGTATCTTTAGGTTCAAAATGAGTCTCTTGTAGACAGCATATGGATGGGTCCTGTCTTTTTATCCAATCTGCAACCCTGTGCCGTTTTATGGGAGCGTTTAGGCCATTCACGTTGAGAATGATTATTGAAAGATATGAATTAATTGTCATCATGTTGCCTGTGAAGACGTTTTTCTTATAGATTGTCCCTGTAAATTTCTGTTGTATATCACTCTTGTGGTCTTTCTCCTTTTATAGAACCCCCCTTCATATTTCTTGCAGGGCCAGCTTAGTGGTCACATATTCTTTCAGTTTCTGCCAGTCTTGGAAGCTCTGCATCTCTCCATCCATTCTACATGAAAGCCTTGTCAGATAAAGTATTCTTGGCTGCATGTTCTTCTCATTTAGTACCCTGAGTATGTCTTGCCAGGCCTTTCTGGCTTGCCAGGTCTCTGTGGATAGGTCTGACGTTATTCTGATGTTCCTCCCTCTGTACGTAAGGAATCTCTTCCCCCTAACTGCCCTTAAGATGGTTTCCTTGGTTCTAAGATTTGCAAGTTTTACTATTACATGCCGGGGTGTTGGCCTGTTTTCCTTGATCTTAGGAGGGGTCCTCTCTGCCTCTAGGACTCGAATGTTTGTTTCATTCCCCAGATTAGGGAAGTTCTCAGCTACGATTTGCTCAAATACATCTTCTAGTCCTCTCTCTCTCTCCACTCCCTCCGGGATTCCAATGATTCTGACATTGGAATGCTTCATGGTATCACTTATTTCTCTGATTCTATTTTCATGAATTCTGAGTTGTTTTTCCCTGGCCTCCTCTTTTCCCTTTTTATCTATTATATTGTCTTCCAGGTCACTTATTTGCTCTTTGGCTTCATTTACCCTAGCTGTTAGATTATCTAGATTGGATTGGATCTCATTGATAGCATTTTTAAGTTCTGCCAATTCAGCTTTCATTTCTGCCCTTAGAGACTCTATGTTGCCATTAATTGATTTCTCCATTCTAGCCATTGTCTTCACAATTGCTAGCCTGAATTCCATCTCCGACATCTTGGTTATATCTGCATCCATTTGTAAATCTGCAGCAGAAGTCATAATCTCTGAGTCTTTTCTATTTTGGGGGCTCCTCCTCCTAGTCATTCTGTTGATGGGTGTTTGAGGGAATGTATAGAGTCCAAATTATTGACCAGAACCCAAGCAAGATGCACCTGTTTTCTTGGGACCTTAGGGTTGCTGGCCTCTTGTTTTTCCAGCCTGTCTTCTGGGGGAGGGGCCTGCCACGCTATTACTCAGGCATCCCTGTTTGGGCGGAGTTGCCCTGCCCCCTGTGGCGGGGGATGGGCTCAGCAGGAATCAGTCTTTGGGGCTTTTGTTCTCTGGCGGCTTTCCCTGGAGGCTTTCTGCGTCTCTTCCGCGAGTCAGAGCAGAAGAGACCGTTTCCAACCCTCTGCCTCAGAGCAGAGAGATCGCAGTCTGTTCTTCAGTGAGGTCTCCAGGCCACACCGTCTCCGTTTCTGTCCGTGCTGCTATAAACTGCAGCGTCCTGGGTTGTGTGCCCCTCCGCAGCGCTCCCAGTCCTGTCTCCAGGTAGGGGCACGTCTCTGCCCTTTGTGCTTCTAAAACTGCCAGCTGCTCCCAGATCACGCGCGCGTGCGCGGGCGACACTGCTGCTCCGGGTTTCCGCCCCTGGGGGCTGCCCTAAAGTCCTTTCCCCGCTGCTAATGGTCTGCGAGTCTGTGCCTGGTCCCCAGCACGCGAGGCTGTCGCTCACCGGCGGTGTAGGATCCCCAGGGCCAGACACCCTCCTGCTGCTGGTTATCCTCCGATATCTGCCCGCGAAATCACGGCTCTCCGCTTCCTACCTCAAAACCAACCGCCTGCGATATTCTGTTTGTAGAGATCCAGATCTTCTTACATCTCAGGCTGGTTTCGTGGGTGCTCAGAGTGGTCTGGTAGATATCCAGCTCATTTCCGGGGACCAGTTGAAATAGGGTCCCCTACTCCTCCGCCATCTTTCCCCAAGCCTCTTTTTTTTTTTATTATGTTATGTTAATCACCATACATTACATCATTAGCTTTTGATGTAGTGTTCCATGATTCATTGTTTGTGTGTAACACCCAGTGCTCCATGCAGAACGTGCCCTCTTTAATACCCATCACCAGGCTAACCCATCCCCCCACCCCCCTCCCTTCTAGAACCCTCAATTTGTTTCTCAGAGTCCATAGTCTCTCATGGTTCATCTCCCCCTCCGATTCCCCCACCTTCATTCTTCCCCTCCTGCTATCTTCTTCTTCTTCTTCTTTTTTTAACATATAATGTATTATTTGCTTCAGAGGTACAGGTCTATGATTCAACAGTCTTGCACACTTCACAGCACTCACCATAGCACATACCCTCCCCAATGTCTATCACCCAGCCACCCCATCCCTCCCACCCCCCACCACTCCAGCAACCCTCAGTTTGTTTCCTGAGATTCAGAATTCAGGTAATATGATACATGTCTTTCTCTGATTGACTTATTTCGCTCAGCGTAATACCCTCCAGTTCCATCCATGTCGTTGCAAATGGCAAGATTTCATTCCTTTTGATGGCTGCATAATATTCCATTGTATATATATACCACATCTTCTTTATCCATTCATCTGTTGATGGACATCTTGGCTCTTTCCACAGTTTGGCTATTGTGGACATTGCTGCTATAAACATCAGGGTGCACGTACCCCTTCGGATCCCTACATTTGTATCTTTGGGGTAAATACCCGGTATGTGCACTGATTTTATATCCTATGACTTTGATGAATTCCTCTATCAGTTCTAGCAATATTTCGATGGAGTCTTTTGAGTTTTCTACATAGAGTATCATGTCATCTGCAAAGAGTGAAAGTTTGAGTTCTTCATTGCTGATTTGGATACCTTTTATTTCTTTTTGTTGTCTGATTGCTGAGGCTAGGATTTCTAGTACTCTGTTGAACAACAGTGGTGAGAGTGGACATCCCTGCTGTATTCCTGACCTTAGGGGAAAAGCTTAGTTTTTCCCCACTGAGAATGATATTCACTGTGGGTCTTTCATATATGGATTTTATGATAGTGAGTTATGTTCTCTCTATCCCTACACTGCAAAGAGTTTTTATCAAGAAACAATGCTGTATTTTGTCAAATGCTTTTTCTGCATCTATTGAGAAGTTCATATGGTTCTTATCCTTTTTTTTAAGGATTTTATTTATTCATTTATTTGAGAGAGAGAGAGAGTGCACATGAGATAGGGGAGGGTCAGAGGGAGAAGCAGACTCCCTGCTGAGCAGGGAGCCCTATGTGGGACTTGATCCTGGGACTCCAGGATCATGTCCTGAGCCGAAGGCAGTCGCTTAACCAACTGAGTCACCCAGGCACCCTCTTATCCTTTCTTTTATTAATGTGGTGTACCACATTTATTGATTTGTGGATGTTGAACCACCCTGCACCCCGGAATAAGTCCCACTTGGTCATGGTGAATAATCCTTCTAATGTACTGTTGGATCCTGTTAGCTAATATCTTGGTGAGAATTTTTGCATTCATGTTCTTCAGGGATATTGGTCTAGTTCTCCTTTTTAGTAGGGTCACTCTCTGGTTTTGGGATCAAGGTAATACTGGCCTCATAGAATGAGTTTGGAAGTTTTCCTTCCATTTCTATTATTTGGAACAGTTTCAGAAGAATAGGTATTAATTCTTCTTTAAATACTTGGTAGAATTCCTCTGGGAAGCCATCTAGCCCTAGACTCTTGTTGGGAGATTTTTGATTACTGATTTAACTTCTTTGTTGGTTATGGGTATGTTCAGGTTTTCTATTTATTCCTGTTTCAATTTTGGTAGTTTATATATTTCTAGGAATGCATCCATTTCTTCCAGATTGCCTAATTTTTTGGCATATAATTGATCATAATATTCTCTTATAATTGTTTGTATTTCTTTGGTGTTGGTTGTGATCTCTCCTCTCTCATTCGTGATTTTATCTATTTGGGTCCTTTCTCTTCTCTTTTTGATAAGTCTGGCTAGGGGTTTATCAATTTTATTAATTATTTCAAGGAACCTGCTTCTAGTTTCATTGATCTGTTCTGTTTTTTTTATTTCTATATCATTGATTTTTGCACTAATCTTTATTATTATTTTTCTCTTGCTGGATTTAGGCTTTATTTGCTGTTCTTTTTCCAGCTCCTTTAAGTATAAGGTTAAGTTGTATATTTGAGACTTTTCTTGTTTCTTGAGGAAGGCCTGTATTGCTGTATACTTCTCTCTTAGGACCGCCTTTGTTGCATCCCAAAGGTTTTGAACTGTCATATTTTCATTTTCATTTGTTTCCATGTATTTTTTAAAAATTCTTCTTTAATTTCCTGGTTGACTCATTCATTCTTTAGAGGATGTTCTTTAAACTCCATGTATTTGTGGTCCTTCCAAATTTTTTTTTGTGGTTGACTTCAAGTTTCATAGTGTTGTGGTCTGAAAATATGCATGGTATGATCTCATTCTTTTTGTACCAGTTGAGACCTGATTTGTGACCAGTATGTGATCTATTCTGGAGAATGTTCCAAGTGCACTCAAGGAGAATGCATATTCTGCTGCTTTAGGATGAAGTGCTCTGAATATATCTGTGAAGTCCATCTGGTCCAGTGTGTCATTCAAAGCCATTGTTTCCTTGTTGATCTTCTGCTTAGATCTGTCCATTGCTGTGAGTGGGGTGTTAAAGTCCCCTACTATTATTGTATTATTAACAATGAGTTTTTTAAAATTTTGTTATTAATTGGTTTATATATTTAGCTGCTCCCAAATTAGGGGCCTAAATATTTACAATATTTAGATCTTCTTGTTGGATAGGTCCTTTTATTATGATATAGTGTCCTTCTTCATCTCTTATTACAGTCTTTGGCTTGAAATATATTTTGCCTGATGTAAGGATGGCTACTCCACCTTTCTTTTGATGTCCATTAGCATGATAGATGGTTCTCCACCCCCTCACTTTCAATCTGGAGGAGTCCTTGGATCTAAAATGAGTCTCTTGTAAGGAGCGTATCAATGGGTCTTGTTTTTGTTTTTGTTTTGTTTTTTTATCCATTCTGATACCCTATGTCTTTGGATTGGAGCATTTAGTCCATTTACATTCAGAGTAATTATTGAAAGATATGAATTTAGTGCCATTGTATTACCTGTAAAGTCACTGTTCCTGTAGATTGTTTCTTTCTGGTTTTTGTTACTTTTGGGCTCTCTCTCCACTCAAAGGATCCCCTTTAATATTTCTTGCTGGGCTGGTTTAGTGTTCACAAATTCCTTTAGTTTTTGTTTATCCTGGAAACTCTTTATCTCTCCTATTCTGAATGACAGCCTTGCTGGATAAAGTAGTCTTGGCTGCATGTTTTTTCCATTTAGCATGTTGAATATATCATGCCAGTCCTTTCTGGCCTGCCAGATCTCTGTGGATGGGTCTGCTGCCAGCCTTAGGTGTCTAACCTTGCAAGTTAAGGATCTCTTGTCTTGAGCTACTTTCAGCATTTTCTTTTTATCTTTGAAATTTGCAAGCTTCGCTATTATGTGTAGGTGTTAACCTATTTTTATTGATATTGAGGTGGGTTCTCTGTGCCTCCCGGACTTGAATGCCTAGTTCCTTTCCCAGATTAGGGAATTTCTCAGCTATAATTTGGTCAAATAAACCTTCTGCCCCTTTCTCCCACTCCTCATCTTCTGGGACCCCTATCATATGGATATTATTTTGCTTTATGGAATTGCTGAGTTCTCTAAGTCTCCCTTCTATCTAATAATTTGATCTAATAATTTTCTTTCTCTCTTCAGCTTCTTTATTTTCTATCACTTTATCGTCTATATCACTGATCCTCTCTTCTGCTTCATTCATCCTCATTTTTATTTCCTCCACTTGGGACTGCATCTCATTAATAGCATTTTTTAATTTCAGCCTGGCTAGATTTTAGTTCTTTTATTTTTACAGTAAGGGATTCTCTAGTGTCTTCTATGCTTTTTTCAAGCCCAGATAGTATCTTTATAATTGTTGTTTTAAATTTTAGTGCAGACGTCTTACTTATATCCCTATTGATTAAATCCCTGACAGTGAGTACTACCTCCTGTTCTTTCTTTCGGGGTGAATTTCTCCATCTTATCATTTTGTCCAGAAAAGAAAGGAAGAAAGAAAAGGTAAAAACAACAATGACAACAGAAAAACAAAACAAAAACACAAAACAAAACAAAACAAAAAACTAGATCCTGGGTGTGTTTTGGTCTACTTGTTGAAAGAAACTAGATCCCAAAATAAGAATGAAAGGAAAACTTTATATATATATATAATATATGCATATATATAATAAAATAAAATACAATGAAAGTAAACATATATATATGTATATCTATATAATATATACATAAAAATACAAATTAAAAAGAATAAATTAAGAATTAACAATAAGAAAATAACTGAACAAATAATAGTGAAAGACTAAAGAACAAAAATACAAAGAATGCTATATACTGTTTTCCCCAAGAGCTGAAGCTTTGCAGCCCTCTATGGTCAGTAAACTTGGTGCAAGCCAGTTGTATGTGCTTGTCTTCTGGGGGAGGGGCCTATTGCTCTGATTCTCAGGTGCCCTTGTCCTTGTGGAAACATGCCTCCCTTTCCAGGGGGCCAGGCTCAGTGTAAGTGGCTCTGGATTCCACTATGTGGTGCTGTTTTGCTCCCTGATGGGCTTTCAGCACTGATAGGCAGGATGAATATGGTAGTGCCCCACTCTCTAGCCCTGGAGCTGAAAGTTTATGTGCCCCCCACTCTTTAGTAAGCCCTCATAGAAAAGCAGTCAGTCACTCTTGTCTCCCTGGTTTCCGTCAGAACTCTGTGTTCACCCAGCCTGGGACCGAGTGTTTTTTATCTCAGGCATGTGACTGAGTTTCAAAACTCCAAATTTTAGGAACTCCTGAAGCATGGACCCATGCTGTTCCTCCCAGGGGAGCAAGAGGGGTCTCACCACACTTCTGCCTTTTGCCGGGCCCCTTCCCAGAAAGCAGTTGCACAACTGTGTAGTGGTTCACAGTTTATGGCAACATAGAGTAGAAAGCTGGCACCTAAAATTGCTGGCTTCCCCACTCTAATGCCTGGGAACTCTGCTGCTCTAAGGCAACACCTATCCTTCTTGAGACCCCAGGGATCCTAAGACCATGCTGTCACACCTGGGATTCTACCCCACTTCACCATCTCAGCAACTTTAAGCCAAGTATGTACCCCACTGTAGCAGACTTCTTAAAGTTCCAGTTTGGTGCTCTGCTGCTTATAATATTTTGCAGTAGTCTCCTTAAGCAGACTCTCTCCCCGCTGCCATATCCTCAGATATATCACCTAGGATTCAAGTCTCTGCACCTCCTACCTTCCAAAAAGTGGTCACTTTTCTACTTTAAGAATTACAGCATTTCTTTTCTCAAAACTTCAATTGATTTCTCAGGTGTTCAGAATGATTTGATAACTATCTAGCTGAATTCAAGGAACCAGACAAACTTAGGGTCCTGTACTCTCCTGCTATCTTAACTCCTCCCCCCCAGAAGTCGGATCATGTTTTTAAATTCACTCTGCTAATCTGTCTTTTAATTGTTGTATTTAGACCATTGTAAATTATTGATATGTTAGGATTTAAATCTGCCATTTTATATTTTGTTTTCTATTTGTTACCTATTTTTGATTTATATGTTTTATTTATTTCATTTTCCTGTGGATTACTTGAACATTTTTTAGAATTCCATTTTGATTTATCTATAGTGGTTTTGAGTTTATCTTTTCGTATAGGATTTTTATGTTTGCTTTTGGTATTACATTTATATACATATATATAACTTATCACATGTGTCATCATTTTACTAGTTTGAATGAAGTATAGAAACCTTAGCTCCCTTTATGTCCCTTTACCCTCCCCATTTAAAGTATGATTGTTTTAAATATTTTCCCTACATATGTTTAGAACCACATCAGACTATGTTATAATTTTTGCATCAACCATAAAACATAATTTAGAAGATTCAAGAGAAGGAAAACCTATTGTATATACCCATATTTTTGGTTACCATGTTCTTTATCTTCTTGATGTCCAAGGTTCCTTCTTTTACCATTTTCTATGTGTTTAGAGAACTTCCTTTAGCCATTCTTATGGGTAGTTCTGCTCATGATAAATTTTCTTAGTTTTTCTGCATCTGAGAATGTCTTGATTTCCCCTTCATTCCTGAGGATATTTTTGCTGGATATAGAATTCTGGAGTGATAGTTTTTGTTTCAGCACTTGAAAGATATTGTGCTACTTTATTTTGGCATTCATGGTTTCTGATGAGAAGTCTGCTATTATTCAAATTGTTGTCCCCCTATAGATTAGGAATCATTACCTTTCACTGCTTTCAATATTTATTTTCTTTGAATTTAGTTTAAGAAGTTTGACTATGATGTGTGTTGGTGTGGACTTTTTTGCATTTACAATTTTTGGAATTCGCTTAACTTCTTGAACTTGTACATTTATATCTTTTATGACATTTGGGAACTTTTCAGCCATTATTTCTTTAAGCATTTTTTTCAGACCCACCCCCTCTCTTCTCTCCTTCCAGGACTCCAATGACACAAATACTAGATGTCTTGTTATAGTCCCACAAGTCAGTGCATCTTTGTGTATTATTTTTCACTATATTTTCTCACTGTTGTTCAGATTGGGTAATTTCTGTTGTTCTGTCTTCTAGGTCACTGATTCTTTCTTCTATCCCCTCCATTCTGCTGTTGGGACCATCAACAGAGCTTTATATTTTGGTGATTTTATTTTTTAGTTCTAAAATTTACATTTTGTTCTTTATATCTTCTATTCCTTTATTGAGACTTTCTATTTTTTCCTGAGTTTTTCTATTTTTTCATTTGCTTCAAGTGTCTTTATAATTGCCTATTGAAGCATGATTATGATGATGGTTTATAATATTTGACAGATAATTCTAACGTCTATGTCATCTTGGTGTTACCATTTATTTTGTCTTTTTTTCATTCAGTTTGAGATCTTCTTGGTTCCTTGTATGCTAAGTAATTTTCAATTGAAGTTTGGACATTTTGGCTATTATATTAGGCTCTGGATCTTATTTAAACCTTCTATTTTAGCTGGCCTTTTTGGATACTGATTTAGCAGGATAAAAGTGATTTCACCTCATTATTTCCAGGTTGGGGTAGAAGTCTATATTCCCTATTCACCCTCAATTGACAGCCAAGAATGGGGGAATCTTCATTACTGCTGGTCAAGGGTAAGATTTCCATCTCCTCACTAGGCCTCCATTGATGACTCCCTGGCTGGGAAGGGTAGATATGTCTTGTTACTGCTCCACATCTGACTTTCCCTAATACTACAAGTTTTGGGAAGGTTTCATTTATGTCGGACAGTGGTGAAAAATCTGACTCTCAGCTTTCTCTAACATCACCTCCATCAGTGTGAAGGTCACCTTGTTACTTCTGGGGGTGTGTGGAAGTCTAGGCTGCTCAGGTGATTTCTACTATTGGGGGCCTCATTATTGCCCAGGAGTGATGAAGTTCCTACTCCTTACATGGTCTTCTCTGGCACGACCCAATGGAGGTTTTGGGCAGCAAGAGTGGATGCCTGTTTCCCATTCAGCCTTTGCTGGCATGGGTAAATGTGGGGCTACTGTTTTCTGTGGTGTTCGACTAGAGTATAATGCTAATTGTCTAAAAGTTTACCGTTGCTAGGCTTTCCAGGTCCTTGGACTAGTGAAAGCAGTCTTTAACTTGTGCTTTCTTTTTGTCTGCACCCACTGGTGTTTCTCGGTTGCTAGATTCTTCATCTCTAAGTCTGAGATATATTAAGCAAAAAGAAAACTGGAGGAATTTACAACCGTGTTGTTCCTCAGCAACTGAAGTCCCTAGCTGGTCTGTCTTTTTTTCTCCACCTTCAAGAGTCTTCCTATGCTTGTTTTATATATAATTTCCAGGGTTTTTAGTTGTTCTTAGTGGAGAGAATAAGGAAAAATATTTCTACTCCAAATTCCAAGAAGCAGAAGTATGTTATTTTTTAAAAAATCAAAGTAACTTATTTACATAGTTTAAAAAGTTAAGGCATTTATGATAAAAATCTGCAGTCCCCTACCCCTTCCTTACATATGCCTGGGTCTGACTCTTTGGAAGCAACCACTTTCAATATTTTTAGCTGTTTCTTCTATTATTTCCTTCCATGTTTCTAGACAATATGCTTACTCCACTACTTATTGACTTAAAAAATTTAATATATCTATTGATTTTTTTGTGGTGGTAGATAAGGATTTAGCTTTCTCATATATTTTACCTCATTTTCATCATCTTTTCAATATAGTCATGTCATCATTTTTTTTCATTAAACTGGTATCAGTGTTTATATTATTATAATAAATAGTATTCTTTAATTTTTTCCAAGTTGTTCCATCAAATATGCCTCCCACCTGTCCTTTTCTCTTCTCTCAAATATTCCATCATATTAACTCATTTACCATAAGGCTTTTTTCCCTAAAAATTTCTTTTCCTTGAGGTCCTTTGCTTTCTTTTTCCTGTCTGGACTGGTTAGTCCCTTAGCCTACTCTACAGGTATCATCCTGGGACTTTTCTGAAGTTTCAGTGCTGTGCCTTGGTATAGGCAAAGCTTTTAACATTCATTTTGTTTGAACTTTTGTGAACACTTTTAATCTGGATACTCATGTTTTTCAGGTCTGGGAAATTCTCTTATGGCATTTCTTTGAAAATTTCTTCTTTACTTTCTCTACTCTTTTTTTTCAGGACCTAACATTGATTAGTTGGATATTAGTTCTCTTGGATTGATTCTGGAGGACACTAATTTTTTTCTATTTTCTGATTCCCATTCATTTTTGTCCTACTTTTAGGGAATTTTCTGTGATTTTATTTCTAATTTTCTATTGAATTTTTATTTTATTAAGTTATATGTATTGATTTTATGTAAAAAATGAACTATATTAATTCTTATTAAGGTTTAATTTTTTAAGTTTTTAACTTTTTTCCTGATTTTTTTCAAACATTTTATGTCTATTTCATGGAAGGCATGCTTTCTCATATTTTGTAGCCTTTTTCCTATTCTCTGAATTATTTTCTTGAGTCTCTTTCTTTCTGTTTATTTTTGCTTTTCTCATATGTTGAGGGCTTTTCTCAGTGATATGATGATGATTGGTTACCTGCTCATATGTAGGTTTGATACATAAAAGCTGAATGGGGGTTTTGTGTATATGGGCAGGGTGTACAGTCTGGAGAAGTTTACTCCTGATTGTTCAGATAGTTCACTGGGGACCCAAACTGTTACTATGTAGAGGTCTTTTCTTTTAAGCCATTTTTCCCCAGAGATCACTCTTTCAATTACTTGCCTGAGGTTATTAATTTGGTTCTAAGACTTTCTGACCACAGTATAGAGGAAGGGGTATGCATGGGTGTCTGACCATTTCATATGCAGCATTTCAACTTACATTCAACTTTGTATTTACCCTCACCCATCATCTTTCTTGCTGTCCCTGATTCCTAAGATTTTTAAGTTCAGCTTTACCAGTTAATAAATTTCCATTGGCTTCTGGCTTACAGAGTAGGTTCTGGCTGAGGATGTTCTGTGAGTGTGAGGAGGAGGAGTAGTGTGTGTGTGTGTGTGTGTGTGTGTGTGTGTGTTGTAGGGGGCAAACTTTGATTATTCCATATATACATTTTCGATCTATCCCTATTTTTACCCCAGAACTCCATTCCTACACACTGCCAGAAATGATACCTCTAAGATTTGAGCGTCTCCTGGATTCTGTGAATCTTTTCAGGCATCTTTTCATTTAAAATCCCCTCTCTGCATGTTTTAGGTCATGAGCTTCTCTACTTTGTCAAATCAGTGACCACTCTTTCATCTACTTTCTGTCTTCTAAACTATTTCTTCAAATCTTTTATCAGCTGATGTTTCCTCTCTTGTTTTCATTGTCTTATTGGTCTTTCATTCTGATGAAGAAATAAATATGCTTAAAAATATATTCCTATTTCTAATTTTGCCATATCCCTAGAATAGCACATTTCAGACTATAATGTGCATAATGATCACCAGCAGATGTTGTTAAAGTAAATATTCTGATTCAGTTGTTCTGGGTGGGGCCTGAGATTCTTCATTTCCAACAAGCTCCAAGGTGAAGCTCCCAGGTTATACATTGACTAACAGTAGTCTAAAGCATCTTATCTGCCTCCATTCTTTGATTTTTCTTTCTGTCAGGTTTAGGAGGCAGGTTAAAGTTGGCTGGCTGCTGTGAGATGTGCACGTGAGAAACTGAATTTGAAAGGCCATAAAAAACAGCCTTTTAACCAAAGGTACTTTTTTCCCCCTTTTATCTATAGTTTCCAACACCCTGAAATATTCCCATATTGACAAGGCTTGTCATTTAGAATGGATGGAGAGTTGCAGAGCTTCCAAGACCAGCAGAAATGGAAAGAATATGTGACCACTAAGCCAGCCCTGCAAGAAATATTAAGGGGGGTTCTATAAAAGGAGAAAGACCACAAGAGTGATATAGAAAAGAAATTTACAGGGACAATCTATAAAAGCAAGGTCTTCACAGGCAACATGATGACAATAAATTCATATCTTTCAATAATCACTCTCAACGTGAATGGCCTAAACGCTCCCATAAAATGGCCCAGGGTTGCAGATTGGATAAAAAGACAGGACCCATCCATATGCTGTCTACAAAAGACTCATTTTGAGCCTAAAGATACATCCAGACTGAAAGTGAAGGGATGGAGATCCATCTTCCATGCCAGCGGACCTCAAAAGAAAGCTGGGGTAGCAATTCTTATATCGTACAAATTAGATTTTAAGCTAAAGTCTGTAGTTAGAGACACAGAAGGACACTATATCATTCTTAAAGGGTCTATTCAACAAGATGATCTAACAATTGTAAACATTTATGCCCCCAACATGGGAGCAGCCATCTACATAAGCCAACTGTTAACCAAAATAAAGAGTCATATTGATAACAATACGTTAATTGTAGGAGACCTCAATACTCCACTCTCAGCAACAGACAGATAGATCATCTAAGCAGAAAATCAACAAAGAAACAAGAGCTTTGAATGACACACTGGACCAGATGGACCTCATAGATATATACAAAACATTCCACCCTTAAACAACAGAATACACACTCTTCTCTAGTGCACATGGAACTTTCTCCAGAATAGACCACATACTGGGTCACAAATCAGGTCTCAACTGATACCAAAAGATTGAGATTATTCCCTGCATATTCTCAGACCATAATGCTTTAAAGCTGGAACTCAATCACAAGAAAAAATTTGGCAGAAATTCAAACACTTGGAAGCTAAAGACCACTCTGCTCAAGAATGTTTGGGTCAACCAGGATATCAAAGAAGAAGTTAAACAATTCATGGAAATCAATGAGAATGAAAACACATCAGTCCAAAACCTATTGGATACTGCAAAGGCAGTCCTAAGGGGGAAATACATAGCCATCCAAGCCTCACTCAAAAAAAAAAAGAAAAATCCTGAATTCACCAACTAACTCTACACCTTAAAGAACTAGAGAAAAACAACAAACGATGCCTAAGCCACACATTAGAAGAAAAATAATTAAGATTAGAGCAGAGATCAATGAATTAGAAACCAGAAACACAGTAGAGCAGATCAACGAAACTAGAAGCTTGTTCTTTGAAAGAATTAATAAGATCGATAAACCACTGGCCAGACTTATCCAAAAGAAAAGAGAAAGGACCCAAATTAATAAAATTATGAATGAAAGGGGAGAGATCACAATTAACACCAAGGAAATAGAAACAATTATTAGAAATTATTATCAACAACTATATGCCAATAAATTGAGCAATCTGGATGAAATGGAGGTCTTCTTGGAAACCTGTAAGCTGCCAAGACTGAAACAGGAAGAAATTGACAACCTGAATAGGCCAATAACCAGTAACGAGATTGAAGCAGTGATCAAAAACCTCCCAAAAAACAAGAGTCCAGGGCCTGATGGATTCCCTGGGGAATTCTACCTAATATTCAAAGAAGAAATAATACCCATTCTCCTGAAGCTGTTTCAAAAAAATAGAAACAGAAGGAAAGCTTCCAGACTCATTTTATGAGGCCAGCATTACCTTAATCCCCAAAGCAGGCAAAGACCCCATCAAAAAGGAGAATTTCAGACTGATATCCCTGATGAATATGGATTCCAAAATCCTCAACAAAATCCTAGCTAATAGGATCCAACAATACATTAAAAGGATCATCCACCATGACCAAGTGGGATTTATCCCCGGGATGCAAGGGTGGTTCAACATTCGCAAATCAATCAATGTGAGAGCACATTAATAAGAGGAGAGAGAAGAACCATATTCTCCTCTCAATTGATGCAGAGAAAGCATTTGACCAAATACAGCATCCTTTCTTGATTAAAACTCTTCAGAATATAGGGATAGAGGGAACATTCCTCAAGTTCATAAAATCCATCTATGAAAAACCCACAGCTAATATCATCCTCAATGGGGAAAAGCTGAGAGCTTTTCCCTTAAGATCAGGAACACGACAAGGATGCCCACTCTCACCATTATTGTTCAACATAGTAATAGAAGTCCTAGCAACAGCAATCAGACCACCTTTTTAACTTTTGAATATACTAGATACCTATGGAAGAATTTCTCCAGCTTTAGTGAGATATAATGTTCATATTACATTGTGTATGCTTAAGGAATACAATGTGATAATTTGATATACATATATATTATAAAATGATTACCACAATAAGGTTAGTTAACACATCCATCACCTCATATAGTTACCATTTTTTTGTATATGGTGAGAACATTTAAGATCTACTCTCTTAGCAACTTTCAAGTATACAATACTGTATTGTTAACTATAGTCACAATGCTGTACATTACATCCCCAGAATTTACTCATCTTCTAACTGGGAGTTTGTATTTTTTGACCACCATCACATGTCGTCTCCTCCCCAGCACTGGTAATCACCTGTTTCTGAGTTCTTTTTTTTTTTTTTTTTTTAAAGATTCCACATTTAAGTGAGATCATATAATATATGTCTTTCTCTGACTTATTTTGCTTACCATGATGCCCTCAAGGTCCATCAATATTATTACAAATGGCAGGATTTCTTTTTTATGGATAATAATACTGCACTGTATATATATGTTACATATTCTTAATCCATTCATCCATTGATGGTCGCTTAGTTTATTTCCGTGTTTTGGCTATTGTAAATAATTCTGCAATAGACATGGGGGTGTTGATAAGTCTTTGAGATAATGATCTTATTTTCTTTGGATATATACACAGAAATGGGATTGCTGGATCATAGGGTAGTTCTTTTTTTAATTTTTTGAGGAACCTCCATAGTGTTTTCCTAGTGGCTGTACCAATTTACATTCCCACCAACAGTGCATGAGGGTTCCCTTTTCTCCACATCCTTGTCAACATTTTTTGCCTCTTTTTGTTTATTGCCACTCTAACATTTATGAGATGATATTTTGTAGTTTTGATTTGCATTTCCTTGATGAATTAGTGATGTTGGGTATCTTTTCTTGTACCTGTTGGTTATTTGTATATTTTCCCTGGAAAAATGTCTATCCAGGTCCTTTGCCCATTTTTAAAATTGTATTATTTTTTGTTTTAGTTTTATTTTGTTTGCAGTTGAGTTGTAGGAATTCCTTATATGTTTTGGACATTAATGTCTTATCATGTATATGGTTTGCAAATATTTTGTTCCCTTCCATAGGTTGCCTTTTCAATTATGTTGCCTGTTTCTTTTGCTGTGCAGAAGCTTCTGAGTTTAATGTAGTCCCACTTGTTGATTTTTCATTTAGTTGCTTGTGCTTTTGTTGTCATATCAAAAAAAATCTTTGCCAAGACTTATGCCAAGAAGCTTTCCCCCTGTTTTTTTGTAGGAGTTTTATGATTTCAAATCTTATGTTTAAGTCTTTAATCCATTTCAAGTTAATTTTTATGAGTGGTGTAAGATAAGGGTCTAATTTCATTCTTGTGCAGGTAAATATCCAGTTTTCTCCACACCATTTGTTGAAGAGACTGTCTTTTCCCCATTGAGTATTTTTGGCTCCCTTGTCAAATATTAGTTGACCATATCTATATGGGTTTATTTCTGGGCTCTCAATTTTGTTCCATTGGTCTATGTGTTTGTTTTTATGCTAGTACCATACTGTTTTGATTACTGTAGCTTTGTAATATCGTTTGAAATCAGGAAGTATGATGCCTCCAGCTTTCTTTTTCTTTCTTAGGATTGCTTTGGCTATTTTTGTTTATTTCCATAAAACTTTGAGATTGTGTTTTTTTTCTGTGAAAAATATTGTGATTTTGATAGGGATTGCATTGAATCTATAGATGACTTTGGATAATATGGACATTTTAACAATATTAGTTCTTCTGATCCATGAACACAGGATATATTCCCATTAATCTGAGTCTTCTTCAATTTCTTTTATCAAAGTCTTGTAGTTTTCAGTGAGATCTTTTACCTCCTTGGTTCAATTTATTCCTAAGTACTTTATTGTTTTTGATGCTATTGTAAATTGGATTATTTTCTTTTTTTAAAAGATTTTATTTTTAAGCATTCTCTACACCCAACATGGGGGCTTGAACTCACAACCCTGAGATAAAGAGTCTCATGCTCCTCTGACTGAACCAGCCAGGTGCCCCTGGATTTTTTTTTAAATCTTTTTTGATACTTTGTTATTAGTGTATAAAAACACAATTGATTTTTGTTTGTTGATTTTATATCCTGCAACTTTATGGAATTCATGTATTAGTTCTAAGTTTTTTGGTGTAGTCTTTAGGGTTTTCTATATATAATAGCATGTCATATGCAAATAGAGACAATTTTACTTTTTCCTTTCAACTTGGATGCCTTTTATTTCTTTTTCTTGCCCAATCACTCTGACTAGGACTTTTAGTGTTATGGTGAATAGAAATGGTGAAAGTGGATAGATACCCTTGTCTTGTTCCTGATCTTAGAGGAAAGCTTTCATCCTTTCACCACTGCACACGGTGTTAGTTGTGGGTTTGTCATATATAGTTTTTATTATATTGAGGTATGTTCCTTCAGTACCCACTTTTTTATCATGAAAGGATGATGAATTTTGTCATATGCTTTTTCTGCATCAACTGAATCATATGATTTTTATCTTTCATTCTTTTAATGTAATGTATCTCATCTATTGATTTGTATATGTTGAATCATCCTTGTATCCAAGAGATAAATCCCACTGGATCATGGCATATGATCCTTTTGTTATTTTGTTATTTTAATTTTTATTTTCTGGCATATGTCCTTTTAATATGCTGTTGAATTTGGTTTGCTAATATTTTGTTGAGAATTTTTTACATGTATTCATCAGGGATGTTTGTTGGTAGTTTTTTTTCTCATACTGTCCTTATTTGGCTTTGGAATCAGGGTCCTGCTGGTCTCATACAATATGTTTGAGAGTATTCCCTCCTCTTCAATTTTTTGAAAGAGTTTGAGAAAGATTTATGTTATTTCTTCTTTAGATATTTGTTAGAATTCACCTGTGAAGCCATCTGGTTCTGAGCTTTTCTTTGTTGGGAGGTTTTGGATTACTGTTTCAATTTTCTTAGTCATAAATGGTATGTTCAGAATTTCTATTTCTTTATGAGTCAATTTTTCTAGGTTGCATATTTCTAAGAATTTACTTATTTCTCTTAGGTTGTCCAATTTGTTGGTTTATAAGTGTTCATAGTAGTCTCTTATGATCCTTTGTACTTGTATAGTATCAGTTGTAATGTGTTTCATTTCTGATTTTATTTATTTGATTTCTCTTATTTTCTTGGTTAGTCTAGCTAAAAGTCTGTTAATTTTCTTTATCTTTTCAATAAACCAACTCTTAGTTTTGTAATCTTTTCTATTGCTTTCTATTCTCTATTTCATATCTTTCTGCTTTAATCTTTATTATTTTTTTCCTTCTGCTAACTTTGGGCTTAGTTTGTTTTTCTTTTTCTAGTTCCTTGAAGTGTAATGTTAGGTGGTTTATTTAAGATCTTTCTTTTTTCCTAATGTAGGTATTTATAGCTATAAACTTCTGTTTTTGTTTTTCCTTCATCTTATAAGTTTTGGTAGGAATATTTTAAAAGAGAAGAAAAGTATTATAATTTTACAGTTATAATACTGTATTTTTAAAGAAGGAAAACATGCTACAGTGTCATTTTAAAAAGCCCAATGAACAGTTCTGTGTCCTGATTGTGATGATGGTTACCCAAATCTATACATGTGATAAAATTTTATAGAACTGTATGCCAAAAAAGTACATATAAAAACTGGTGAACTTCAAATAAAGTCTGTACCTTAGTTAATAGTATTGTAGCAATGCTAACATTCTGGTTTTGATGTGTATTATGGTTATGTAAGATATTAACATTGGTAGAGACTGGGTGAAAGGTGTACAGGAACTCTATAATAATTTTTGCAATTTCTTGTGAGTCTTAAACTAGTTCAAAATAAGATGTTATTTAAAAAGTCCATTCCAATGAAAAGATGCTCAACATCACTCATCATCAGGGAAATGCAAATCAAAACTACAGTGAGATATCACCTCATACTTATCAGAATGGCTAAAATCACCAACTCAAGAAACAACAAGTGTTGGTGAGGATGTGGAAAAAAAGGAACCCTGTTGCACTGTTAGTGGGAATGCAAACTGGTACAGCCACTGTGGAAAACAGTGTGGAGGTCCCTCAAAAAGTTAAAAATAGAACTACCCCCCCAATCTAGTAATCACTACTGGATATTTACCCCCAAAATGCAAAAACACTAATTTAAAGGGATACATGCACCATTATATTTATAGCAGCATTATTTATAATAGCCAAGATATGGAAGGAGACCAAATGTCCATTGATAGATGAATGGATAAAGAAGGTGTGCTATATATACACAATGGAATATTATTCAGCCATTAAAAATAATCTAATCTTGTCATTTGCAACAACATGGATGGAGCTAGAGAGTATAATGCTAAGCAAAATAAGTCAGCCAGAGAAAGTCCAATACCATATGGTTTCACTCATATGTGGAATTTAAGAAACAAAACAAAAAAACAAGCAAAGGGAAAAATAGAGAGAGAGGCAAACCAAGAAACAGACTCTTAGCTGTAGGGAACAAACTGATGGTTACCAGAGGGGAAGTGGGTGGGTAAAGTAGGGTAAAGTAGGCAATGGGGATTAAGGAGGGGGTTGGGTAAAATAGGTGATGTGGATTAAGGAGTGCACTTGTGATGAGCACTGGGTGATGTATGGAATTGTTGAATCAGTATGTTGTACTGAAACTAATATAACACTTCATGTTAAGAACTGAAATTAAAAAAAAGTCCATTCAAGAGATAAAACAATTAAAGGAGGAAGTAAAGTAAAGAATTCTACAAATCTCACCACTAAGAGATATTACTATTAAAATTTTGGGGAACATTTTTCCTGATATCCCCATATTTATCGAGCACTTCTTATATGCCAAGAACCCCTCTAAGAACTTTATGAATATTATCTTATCAATTTCTTAACAATAGCCCTCTGTGGTCCATACCATTATTATGCTCATTTTACAATGAAGAAACCAAAGCTTAGAGAGATAACTTGTCTAAGGCCATATAACTAGTAAATTTCAGAACTAAAATGCAAGCTGAGGTATGTCTGATGCCTAAATTCAAGTATTTTTTTTCTTCACTATATTAATTCTTCTAACATCTCCACCTTGATCACACCCACCTTGTCTTCTTCCAGGTGCTAGAATGTGACCTTCCTGAAGTTTGGATTTATTGTTCTAGACAGCTACCTCAGAGATTCCCATTAGGTTGACTTTATATCACCCAATCTGCTTGCTCAGTCTTAGCCTATATTATAACTTACAAATTCTCCACATTTATTTTATTTTCTTCTGATCTTTATTTTGATTTCCCAAGTTAGTCCTGTGTCTTTTTTCCCTACAAAGTAGATGCCAAGAATTTTCACCACTTATAGAATTTGGTACTAGCATATCTGCCTTTGACTTATATATTTATAACTTTTCACTTTGTCTGATTTTAGCTTCTCTGGCCTTCTGTGCATCTTACCAGAATGATTTCATCTGAAAAATATTTAACTGGTTATATATAAACCATCCCCTTTTTGTCTTTAGACTTTTGCTTCTTTCAAACATAGCATCAGTTTCCATAAGAGAGGTATGGCCTCTACATATAATAGGTAGCCTTTTCTTGCTTCACTATTACTTCATTTTCTTCCCTTACCTACCCATTGCTATGTGCTATATTCTTTGATTTCATCAATACATCTGGCATTTCATTTCTCCGCAAGAATTTGAGAAGAAAATCATATACCAAACCTTTTTTTTTTTGATCCAGACATATTTCACAGCCTTTGACATTTAAAGAATTTCAGAGAAATTCTAATACTTGTCAGTCAAATATTGCCTATCCCTTTATTGCTGTTTCTAGCCCTTTGAGAAGTATGAATTCTGCCAGTTTCAGCACCTTCTGCAGCTGGATTCCTTGTGTCACCTTGAAGGCCATTTCCCCTTCCTCCCAGGTGCCACCGAAAACAGCAGCCTTCAAAGCTTTGCTGAAACTTCTGTCCTCCAATGTTGTGTTGAACTCAGCAGTGAAGACTGGCAGGGCTGAGAGTATTTCTCTTTTTCAACAACTGGATCCTGCTGCTCACTTCTGGAGCCATCATGTCAGCTCTTCTATTAGCTGTCCCTTTCTCCTTTGAGTGGTGCCTCAACATAAGACCATGGTCCCTCCCTTCTCTCTGCTCCAAAAATAATTCTGAAAAGAACCTCATGATCCAAATTTCTCATTTTACAATGTCAATCTGTCCATTTTGTCCATTAAGGCCACCACCAGACAATATTCTTCTCTCTTACTCACTCATTCTCAAATGTTCATAGGTCCTGTCTTTAGTTTTGTTTTAGATTTCTCTTCTTCACTTATCTCCTTGACTCTGTATATAAATTCTTCTTATTCTTTGATATTTGCTATTTTGCTTTTGTTTTTTCTTTCTGTACTCTCCATTAAACACATCTTCATTTTGGAATTTGTGCTTAACTTTGTAAGGCCATTGGCTTGGCTCTTACCTTGGAGTCTTTCCTTGGAATATTATGTAGATCATTCCTGTCACATCCTGAAAGTGACATAAAAGTTATGAGAATTTATTCTGAGGAAATAGTAATACATGTGCATGAAGATGTTATGTACATAGAAGGTTTTTAGCACTATAATATTAAAATTGTGAAAAACTAGGTATAACCAAAATTTTTATCAATAAGAGACTAAGTAAATTTTGGTACAGCCTTATATGAAATACTAAACATGCATTTGAAATGACAATGTAGAGTTATATTTACTGACATTGAAAGATTCTATAATATTTATTGAGTGAAAAGGCAGGTTACAAAGTGTAAATATACCATGATATGTATGCTATATTTGTTAAACAGTGGTGACTCTAGTTAGGCAGATTTGAGTGTAAATATTGGCTTCATCATTTACTAGCTGTCTGACTTTGGGTAAATTATTTACTTCCCCATGTCTTGATCTGCACATTTTAGAAATGGGGGTAATAATAGCCACCTACCCCATAGGGTTTTTTGTAAGGATTAAATGATGTAATTCATGTTAAGTGCTCAGAAGAGTGACTGGTCATTATTTCCAGTATTTGAAACAAATAAAAATGTATATGAAAGTGCTTTGAAGGGTGGAAAGTGACTGAGAGGTCACATATTGACAAATATCAAAATGTATTATGGCTTTGTACTGATAATATTGAGTATGGAGGAATGTCTCCCAACTCTGAAATATTCCATCTCCAAAGAATGCTACATAAAGTTGGGAGGATTTCCCCTCATAGTAAGGGAGTAGAGGCAAGGTTATTTCTGCCCACAGGAACTTACAGATGTTTCTCAAAACTCTCAGCACTATAACATCTCATGCCTTAGACAAAATTGTAGCTTAAGTAGTTTCTTCTGTGCTGTCTTTCATACTCCTTCCCTTTTTACAGTGTCTAATCAGAAACCAAGGATTGCAGTATCATCGTAGGACAAAATGAGTAATGGTGGGGATTTCTGAGTTTGTGTCAGATAAGCTGACAGGTGGGATAGAGCTTTATGTAAGGAAACCTCTGAGCACTGCCCCTCATCACACTTCCCCTGTGTATGAGGGAGACACAACTTCAACTATTTTGATATTTGAAGATGTTATAGCTAAAGAGGTTTGTCACAGGAGATCTTCATGGAGCATTCAGCCCATCTTCCTGAGCAGGCTCCAGCACCTATTTCCCTTAGGTGAGAGGATGGGTCTTCCTTGTTTTTTCAGCATTCTTGATTTGGTTAAGTTCTCTCCTTATTCATTTTCCTAGAATTTAACTGTTTCCAGACTTTACAGTTACAGTTCTTAGACTTTAACTGTTCTGACACATTCATTTTTAGGGAACAAATTATTTTATTAAAAATAGTGCTTTTGTCTAAACATCTAATTAGAAGTTTCCAAAGGAGTAAGGAATGTACAACCAGTGCTCAGCATGGGTATGGTGGGCATTTGCTGATTTCCTGAATATTTTTCTTTTCTTTTTTTTTTTTTTTAAAGATTTTATTTATTTATTTGAGAGAGAGAGAGAGAGAGCATGAGGGGGGGAGGGTCAGAGGGAGAAGCAGACTCCCCGCCCGCCGAGCAGGGAGCCTGATGTGGGACTCGATCCCGGGACTCCAGGATCATGACCTGAGCCGAAGGCAGTCGCTTAACCAACTGAGCCACCCAGGCGCCCCCTGAATATTTTTCTTATTGAAAGATGGTTGACACAGAATGTTACATTAGTTTCAGGAGTACAACGTAGTGATTCAACAAGTCTATATGGTATGCTATGCTCACAAGTATAGCTACCATCTGTCACCATATAACACTATTACAATGCCATTGACTATATTCCCTATGCTCTGCCTTTCATCCTTGTGGCTTATTCATTCCATACCGGAAGCCTGTACCTCCTACTCCCCTTCACCCATTTTCCCATCCCCTACTCCCCTCCCTTCTAGCAACCATCAGTTTATTCTCTGTATTTATGAGTCTGTTTCTGCTTTTTGTTTGTTTTGTTTTTTAGATTACACATATAACTGAAATCATATGGTATATGTCTGACTTATTTCACTTAGCTTAATACCCTCTACATCCATCTGTGTTGTCACATATGGCAGAAATCTGATCCTTTTTTAATGGCTGAGTATATTCCATTGTATATACATAGCACATCTTCTTTATCCATTCAACTACTGATGGACATTTGGGTCACTTCCATATCTTGGCTACTGTAAATAATGATGCAGTAAACACAGGGATGCATATATCTCTTTGAATTAGTGTTTTTGTTTTCTTTGAGTAAATACCCAGTAGTGGAATTATTGGATCATATGGTATTTCTATTTTTTTATTATGTTAATCACCATACATTACATCATTAGTTTTTGATATATGGTATTTCTATTTTTAATTTTTTGAAGAACTCCCATACTGTTTTCCACAGTGGCCATACCAATTTACATTCCCACCAACAGGGTACAAGGGTTCCTTTCTCCATATCCTTGCCAACACTTGTTATTTCTTGTCTTTTTTATTTTAGCCATTCTGATATGTGTCAGACAATATCTTATTATGGTTTTGATTTGCATTTCCCTGATGATGAGTGATGTTGAGTATCTTTTCATGTGTCTGTCAGTCATTTGTATGTCTTCTTTGGAAAAATGTCTATTCAGGTCCTCTGCCCATTTTAAATTGGATTATTTGTTTTTTGTGTTCCTGAATATTCTTTAAAATATATGTCAAAGAAACATGAATTGGTTGAGGATACATACACTATCAAGTGATGAAAATTCTGTGTCACATATAAGCAAAGCTTCATTCTTCAAGTATTCAATAAGCATTGTAATATCCTACAATGTAAGAGGCATAGTACTGAACACAATGAGCTGAATACATAGCTGAAAAAGATACAGTACCTGTATTATAGTCTGGTGGGGGGTATAAGACATATGTCCATAGGTAGAATGTGAACAGTATCACAGAGCCAAGGAAACTCATAGTTCTTGGACTTCAGAGAAGAAACTGATCTCTTCTGATTGAAGGATTCATGGAGGGCATACCATTTGAACAACATCTTGAAGGACAAGTGGGGGGTGGCATTTCCAATAGAGGAAATGGCATAAGCAAAGACGTGGATGCTGGAAAGGACGGTTTTTTTTTTTTTTTTTTTTTGAGAACTATGATTAGTACAATTGGATAGGAAAGGAAAAATGACTAGAAAGGTTGAATTATAGAGTGTCTGGTCTTGGAGGGTCATTTGAGATAATTTAATCTGTCCCCCTCATTTTACAGGTGGAGAAACAGGTAACTTGTTCAAAGTAATCAAGCTGGTTTATACTAGTTTGGCATTATAGCTTCAGATGTTCTGTAAAAGATATTTAATTTTTTTTGATAGGCAGTGGAAAACACTGGGGATTTTTTATCAGCAGGGTGATAACAGCAGATATAATAATAGTTCACACATATTGCATGTTTACTATGTGCCAAGCCTGAGGCTAACTTGTATGTGATATCTCATTTACTCCACTCTGGGAGATAGATACCATTATTAGCCATATCTGAAAGATGAATGCAATAATGCTCTTTTAGGTTAAGTGAATTCCCCGAGCTCACAGAGCTCATAAACAGTAGAGCTGAGATTTGAACCCAATAGTCTAGCTCCAAAGTCTAAGCCCTGAATGATTATACTAAACTACCATCAAAATTATGCATTAGGAAGTGGCAATAGGCCAGAGGATGAATAGGAATAGGAGAAAGAATAGAGAGAGGAGGACCAGTTAGGAGACCACTGTAGTAATTCAGGGAAGAGGTGATTAGGCCCAAATTATAGTTGGGAGTTATTGGAATGGAAGAAAGGGAGAGACCCAAGAAGTATTTTAAAAGAAGACTTGATAGATTGGATGAACTGTTGGGAAGGAGGAAAAAAGTGATTAGGAAGCTCTCTGAGTCAAGAGTGTGAGATGATTTCCAAAGGAAAGGAGTACAAGTTTAAAAACTACATCGATAGAAGTATAATAGCTAGAGAAAGAAAAATAACAGCTTTGACTTAACAGCTATGATCAAGCCAAACTTAAAGGCATCCAGTTCTGAGACTTGAGGAGATTGATAAGCTGAAGCATGCTTAAAAAAGGATGACTAGGCCCAAGCCTGGGCCAGTGTCGAGTGGGGTAGAGCAGAGGTCGGACCTGGAGCAGAGCCGGCTGAGTGGGCGCCGAGTCCCCACCGTGGCCCAGAGCACGCTGTCCTTGTGCTTCCATCTGGTGGACATCAACGAGTTTGATGAGAACAAATTCGTGGACGAGCAGGAGGAGGTGGCAGCGGCAGCAGCCAAGCCAGGCCCGGACCCTAGCGAGGTGGATGGCTTTCTGTAGCAAGGGGACATGCTTCAGGCATTCCATGCAGCCTTATGGAACTCTCCTGTCAACACCAAGAATCAAGCCATGAAGGAACGAGCCTAGCACGTGGTGCTGAAAGTGCTTACAAACTTTAAGAGCAGTGCAGTTGAGCAGGCTGTGCAGTCACTGGACAGAAATGACATTTACTTGCTAATGAAGTACATTTATAAAGGGTTTGAGAAGCCCACAGAAAACAGTAGCGCAGTGTTAATCCAGTGGCATGAAAAGGCATTAGCAGTAGGAGGGCTAGGCTCCATTATAAGAGTTCTTACAGGAAGAAAGACTGTTTTAAAAAAGTAAAAGGATTCATGTTACCTTGAGAAGAGTTTTGGACGTACAGGCTGATAAAGAAGGGCTTGACAATGGACTGTCTTCCTAGGAACTCCCAACTAAACTATTTCAGGACATGCATCTGCTAAAGTGTATTTTATTTTCAAGGTGGAGGGAGAACTCATCTGTTTCCTAAATCCTTTGCAGGATCTGGTAGTCTATGCCTTTGTCCACGAGTAACACAGAACTGATGTGGTAACTGTTTATTGGAGTGGCTGGCCAGCTCTGTCGGTATACCTGTGTGCTCTGCCTATTTCAAATGGGGGAGGGCAATTTGGGCAGGTACAGATCCAAAGGCTGTGGTAAAAGGGAGAGCTTGTTTTTTTTGAAGTAAAACTTCGAGGGTTTGTACAGACATCCTGTCTTCCCAGAGAAGACGGGCTCTCTTGGATTCATTGTAAAGTGCCTGCTACATCATAAAGCTCTTGGCTTATTAGTAAAAATAAAAATAATAAAAAAAAAGGATGACTAGGATGGTGAAAGGACTTGATGGCTACCAGTCATAGGAATAGGGCCTGATTAGCTTGGAGAAGAGAAGGCACAGTGATGGTCATGATAACTGTCCTCAGACATCTGAAAGACTGTCATACAGAAGTAAAAAACAGATTCCATTTTTTGTAAGGTATCATGAGGCAGAAGCAGGGCCAATTGGTAGAAGAAATCAGGAGAGAGATTTTGGGCACAATATAAGGAAGAAATATACAGAAGTGGGAACTCTGCTGATAGGGAAAGGTACAGTGAAAGATGTTGGTGGAATGAATGCCTTGGGAAAGGTTGTTAGTTTGGCTCTGGCTCTGGAATGGTCCAAGAATCACCTAATGACAGCTTGTTGAGGATGCTGGAAAGGAGATTCAAATAATAGACAGGTGGCTAGACAAGATGAATTTTAAGGGTTCTTCCATCACTGAGATTCTTTGGAATTGTGGTTGGAGAAAGTTTGAGAACTTAAAACTATAGCAGCCATTTGTTCTCAAGCATGATGAACTAAAGCTTCCAGTGGAATCGTGGACCAAGTCTCTGGAAAGACAGTAAATCTATTACATATGTGTAGTCCTGAAATTGAAAAGAGGTAACTCAGGAAGATGCTTTCCAGTGACTGAAAGGCATGCCCAGAAAAGAATGGTGCTACTCTAGATTCAGTCTCTGAGTTGGTCAAAGTCATTTCTAGAGGCAAAATGAGTTGAATCTTTTGGATCTTATTTTTGGGGGTGCCTCAGTGGCTGCTCATAGAAACAAGGAGCTGAAACTATTCAGTGACTCATACAGCAAAAGGTAGAAAATGGTGCAAATATATCCAATTGGTACAAAACCATGTTACTTCCGACAGTACGTAAAGTTAGGACTAGGGCAGTTGGTCTGGGAATAACACTTTCCTGCCTTTTACCCATCCCTCCTCAGACTGTGCCAACTCTTCACCTTTGAATCAGGGGAGTGCCTGATACTTTGATTTGCCTCAGGTCTTACCCTTAAGTTGTTCCATACCTTCTTCTCACCTTAAAAAATGGTCAGAATCATAATGGTCTTCTTTGCAGGAGTAATTTGCTGCTTGGTTCATGGACTTCTCTGGAGCAAAGATGATAAATAGGTTTTATATTTGGGGCCAATTCTGATTGGATAGTAATGGCTGCATAGGGCACTGCAAGGTGAAGTTGTTTGAGGCCTCATCTGAACACAGCAGGAAAGAAGGCCATGACCCATTAGTGATGTCTGCTCTGTGGGTATGTGATGGGAGATTGACAGCACACACACCTCAAAAATGTACTATCCTTGGAGTAGAGGAGAAAGTTGTAGATTTCTGCCAAAAACTATTATTATCTGTACCTTGCTAGGTCAGAGAATTAAAACCCATGACTACTAATCCCTAATTCTCATGTATTTTCTGACCATCAGCATCAGATATAAGTTGAGCCTTGATTCTAGCCACAATATCATTTCCTGACTGTAGTTAAAGCTGAGTCCTGGCCCTTACCACAGATTGAGCCCTATTCTGGCCACAGTTGGCACCTAAACTCTAGATAGCTATTACACAAATGATCATTATCAGATGGGTTAAGGCAAACCCATTCTCACCACTGGAGACCCAGTTCAAGGCTTGTGCTTTACTAGAGGTGGGTCAGTAGCTGTGCCTTTTGTCTGTGAAGGGCAGTGCATTACTGATATAGCAATATGCCTGTCAGTGTTTCTTCTCCAATTATCCAACTGCAGAGAGCACAAATGCTTTATTGCCATGGGAGACAGTCTTTTTAAAAAAAAATGGAAGGGAAAAAATGAAACTCAAGTGAAAGAGGTAATTTCCTGTGACTGTGAAAACATAAAGCAAATGCCTTAACATGATTTTAAATGGGTCTGTGAATGTGGCTGATGGAAGGAAACTTTCTTGGAAAGGACGTATACTGTGAGTGCTGCTGGGTACAGAGCACATTAGGGGGCAAGGAAGCCAGGAACCATGTGCTGGAAGTCAGTTTCTATTAAATTAATAGACTTCATACAGCTACCAATTCTGGTCTGGATAAATGGGTTTTTAGAATAATAATTTCTTAAAAATCATGAAGTGACTTGATAAGGTAGTAATAAAACTGTCAGAGTCTCCACTTTGACTTAGGCTGGGTTGTAATAGGGGATTTAAAAAAAAAAATCTAAATCTTTCAGAATGTGGAGAGAGGGGGAACCGAGAAATTAGAGCTCCCTTTGATCCCTGTACTGGGGCAGGGGATGTGGAGGCTTTGGAATGTATGGGAGCAGCTCTGTCCAATAGAATTTTCTGTAATGACGGAAATGTTCTGTATCTGCATTGTCCAATACAGTAGCCACTGACAACCTATGGCTATTGAGCACTTGAAACGTGGGTAGTGTGACTGAGGAACTTAACTTTAAATTTTATTTAATTGTAATTAATTTAAAATTAAATTGCCTTGTGAGCTAGTGGCTACCATATTGGACAGCATAGCATAGAATTTAGGTCAGTTTCCAGATCCAAGAGCAACAAAACTGTAAGGAAAAGAGAACAACCAGAAATCCATATGTCTAAGCTCAGTTTATACCTCTGTTGAGAAGAATAGGCTTTTGTCAGCTTTAGATAGACCCTTCACCTTGATTTTAGATGAGAGCATGCCAGTATTTGTGGAGCATCTGTCTCTGTGGTCAGTCTAAGGATATGGAAAGTTCAAACATATTATCCATTACTAATGGGTATTGATGAATTTAATGAAAGTAATGCATCTTGTTTGAAGCAGAGAAATGAATATTTCACAAAAGAAATGTAAATAAGATTTTGATTAAAGAATTTATTAATGTTTCTTCTGTGCTGTTGATATAATAACCAGAGTTCCATCTTTATATGGGACATTTATAATTCAGTCAAAGCCAAAAAACTTAATGTCTATTTCAATATCATACTATTGGTGACTTGGACTACAGAATGGAACAGGAAAAAATGATATACCATAAACCAAATGAATGTCTTTGGGTATAGTTTGGGTAATGAAGCAGATCTTAGACTTGATTAGCTTCCATTTATCCTACTGTTCCTTTAATTATTATAATTTTGAGGTATAGCTCTTGAATTTGCAACTTGTTTCCTATGTGCTACCTTTATGCTTTTTAATTTTCCCCATTTTATCATAGTGCATTCATTCAAATACTACCTTTATGCTTTTTTAATTTTCCCAACTTTATCATAGTGTATTCATTCAAATAACCTGAAGAAGTCTACTGTAGCTGGTGCATTGATTATAATGGGGTATGGTAAAAGATAATAGCAGGGTGAGATTCTGAAGGGCTTTGAAAGCCACGTTGAACTATTTTAACTTTATCCTAGGAGCAGTGGGAGTGACATGAGGTTTTTAGAAATGAACTGCAGCATGGGGAATGAACTGGAGAGCAGGGGAGGTGAAACCTTAATCAGTTAGAAGGTTAGTGCAATGGTTAAGGTGAAAGATGATGATGATGATCTAAGGTGATAATTGCAGTATAGATGGAAAAAAGTAGACAGATTAAAGAAATATTTAAGAGGTAGCATTACTAGAACTTTGTGAGTGATTAGATGAAGAAGGATTAGACTGTACTCCCTGTGGGTAGCCTCTTCTTTTGCCCTATGCTTTTCCTGAGATAAGACTCATCACTCTGTCATTTATCCCACAAATAAATCCACTTCCACTGATGGGCAATGTGCAATTTGCTGACATTTCATGGGGGAATGGAAGACCTGGTTACATTTCACATTACAGAGTAAAATTTAATGATTCCTTCATTGGACATATCTCTCCCAAAGTCTCTAACTCTCCTTAGGTCTTTCCCCTCTTTCTTACTCTACTCTGCCTGTCTCCTCAGTTCCTCTGCTCTCTTACCTCCTCCTACATTCTATTTTACTTCTATCCCCTTTCTGTTGTTGTTGTTGTTTTTTTAAATTTTTTTATTATTATGTTAATCCCCATACATTACATCATTAGTTTTTGATGTAGTGTTCCATGATTCATTGTTTGTGCATAACACCCAGTGCTCCATGCAGAACGTGCCCTCTTTAATACCCATCACCAGGCTAACCCACCCTCCCACCCCCCTCCCCTCTAGAACCCTCACTTTGTTTTTCAGAGTCCATCGTCTCTCATGGTTCATCTCCCCCTCCGATTTCCCACCCTTCATTCTTCCCCTCCTGCTATCTTCTTCTTTTTCTTTTTCTTAACATATATTGCATTATTTGTTTCAGAGGTACAGATCTGAGATTCAACAGTCTTGCACAATTCACAGCGCTTACCAGAGCACATACCCTCCCCAGTGTCTATCATCCAGTCACCCCATCCCTCCCACCCCACCCCCCACTCCAGGACCCTCAGTTTGTTTCCTGAGATTAAGAGTTCCTCATATCAGTGAGGTCATATGATACATGTCTTTCTCTGTTTGACTTATTTCACTCAGCATAATACCCTCCAGTTCCATCCACGTCGTTGCAAATGGCAAGATCTCATTCCTTTTGATGGCTGCATAATATTCCATTGTATATATATACCACTTTTTCTTTATCCATTCATCTGTCGATGGACATTTTGGCTCTTTCCACAGTTTAGCTATTGTGGACATTGCTGCTATAAACATCAGGATGCATGTACCCTTTCGGATCCCTACTTTCGTATCTTTGGGGTAAATACCCAGTAGTGCAATTGCTGGATCATATGGTAGCTCTATTTTCAACTTTTTGAGGAACCTCCATACTGTTTTCCAGAGTGGCTGCACCAGCTTGCATTCCCACCAACAGTGTAGGAGGGTTCCCCTTTCTCCGCATCCCTGCCAACATCTGTCAGTTCCTGACTTGTTAATTTTAGCCATTCTGACTGGTGTGAGGTGGTATCTCATTGAGGTTTTGATTTGGATTTCCCTGATGCTGAGCGATGTTGAGCACTTTCTAATGTGTCTGTTGGCCATTTGGATGTCTTCTTTGGAAAAATGTCTGTTCATGTCTTCTGCCCATTTCTTGATTGGATTCTTTGTTCTTTGGGTGTTGAGTTTGATAAGTTCTTTATAGATTTTGGATACTAGCCCTTTATCTGATATGTCATTTGCAAATATCTTCTCCCATTCTGTCAGTTGTCTTTTGGTTTTGTTGACTGTTTCTTTTGCTGTGCAAAAGCTTTTTATCTTGATGAAGTCCCAATAGTTCATTTTTGCCCTTGCTTCCCTTGCCTTTGGCAATGTTTCTAGGAAGAAGTTGCTGTGGCTGAGGTCGAAGAGGTTGCTGCCAGTGTTCTCCTCTAGGATTTTGATGGACTCCTGTCTCACATTTAGGTCTTTCAACCATTTGGAGTCTATTTTTGTGTGTGGTGTAAGGAAATGGTCCAGTTTCATTCTTCTGCATGTGGCTGTCCAATTTTCCCAACACCATTTGTTGAAGAGACTGCCTTTTTTCCATTGGACATTCTGTCCTGCTTTGTCAAAGATTAGTTGACCATAGAGTTGAGGGTCCATTTCTGGGCTCTCTATTCTGTTCCATTGATCTATGTGTCTGTTTCTGTGCCAGTACCCTACTGTCTTGATGATGACAGCTTTGTAATAGAGCTGGAAGTCCGGAATTGTGATGGCGCCAGCTTTGCTTTTCTTTTTCAACATTCCTCTGGCTATTCGGGGTCTTTTCTGGTTCCATACAAATTTTAGGATTATTTGTTCCATTTCTTTGAAAAAAGTGGATGGTATTTTGATGGGGATTGCATTGAATGTGTAGATTGCTCTAAGTAGCATTGACATCTTCACAATATTTGTTCTTCCAATCCATGAGCATGGAACGTTTTTCCATTTCTTTGTGTCTTCCTCAGTTTCTTTAATGAGTATTTCATAGTTTTCTGAGTACAGATCCTTTGCCTCTTTGGTTAGATTTATTCCTAGGTATCTTATGGTTTGCAGTGCAGTTGTAAATGGGATCGACTCCTTAATTTCTCTTTCTTCTGTCTTGTTGTTGGTGTATAGGAATGCCACTGACTTCTGTGCATTGAGTTTATATCCTGCCACTTTACTGAATTCCTGTATGAGTTCTAGCAGTTTTGGGGTGGAGTCTTTTGGGTTTTCCACATAAAGTATCATATCATCTGCAAAGAGTGAGAGTTTGACTTCTTCTTTGCCAATTTGGATGCCTTTGATTTCTTTTTGTTGTCTGATTGCTGTGGCTAGGACTTCTAATACTATGTTGAATAGCAGTGGTGATAGTGGACATCCCTGCTGCGTTCCTGACCTTAGGGGGAAAGCTCTCACTTTTTCCCCATGAGAATGATATTCGCTGTGGGTTTTTCATAGATGGGTTTTATGATATTGAGGTATGTACCCTCTATGCCTATACTCTGAAGAGTTTTGATCAAGAAAGGATGCTGTACTTTGTCAAATGCTTTTTCTGCATCTATTGAGAGGGTCATATGATTCTTGTTCTTTCTTTTGTTAATGTATTGTATCATGTTGATTGATTTGCGGATGTTGAAACAACCTTGCAGCCCAGGGATAAATCCCACTTGGTCGTGGTGAATAATCCTTTTAATGTACTGTTGGATCCTATTGGCTAGTATTTTGGTGAGAATTTTTGCATCCATGTTCATCAGGGATATTGGTCTGTAATTCTCCTTTTAATGGGGTCTTTGTCTGGTTTTGGGATCAAGGTAATGATGGCCTCATAAAATGAGTTTGGAGGTTTTCCTTCCATTTCTATTTTTTGGAACAGTTTCGGAAGAATAGGTATTAATTCTTCTTGAAATGTTTGGTAGAATTCCCCTGGGAAGCCATCTGGCCCTGGGCTTTTGTTTTTTCGGAGATTTTTGATGACTGCTTCAATTTCCGTAGTCGTTATAGGTCTGTTCAGGTTTTCTGTTTCTTCCTGGTTCAGTTTTGGTAGTTGATACATCTCTAGGAATGCATCCATTTCTTCCAGGTTATCTAATTTGCTGGCATAGAGTTGCTCATAATATGTTCTTATAATTGTATTTCTTTGGTGTTGGTTGTGATCTCTCCTCTTTCATTCATGATTTTGTTGATTTGGGTCATTTCTCTTTTCTTTTTGATAAGTCTGGCCAGGGGTGTATCAATCTTGTTAATTCTTTCAAAGAACCAGCTTCTAGTTTCGTTGATCTGTTCTACTGTTCTTTTGGTTTCTATTTCATTGATTTCTGCTCTGATCTTTACTATTTCTCTTCTCCTGCTGGGTTTAGGCTTTATTTGCTGTTCTTTCTCCAGCTCCTTTAGGTGTAGGGTTAGGTTGTGTACTTAAGACTTTCTTGTTTCTTGAGAAAGGCTTGTATTGCTATATACTTTCCTCTTAGGACTGCCTTTGCTGCATCCCAAAGATTTTGAATAGTTGTGTTTTCATTTTCATTGATTTCCATGAATTTTTTAAATTCTTCTTAATTTCCTGGTTGACCCATTCATTCTTTAGTAGGATGCTCTTTAGTCTCCATGTATTTGAGTTCTTTCCGACTTTCCTCTTGTGATTGAGTTCTAGTTTCAAAGCATTGTGGTCTGAAAATAGGCAGGGAATGATCCCAATCTTTTGGTACCGGTTGAGACCTGATTTATGACCTAGGATGTGATCGATTCTGGAGAATGTTCCATGGGCACTAGAGAAGAATGTGTATTCCGTTGCTTTGGGATGGAATGTTCTGAATATGTCTGTGAAGTTCATTTGGTCCAGTGTGTCATTTAAAGTCTTTATTTCCTTGTTGATCTTTTGCTTAGACGATCTGTCCATTTCAGTGAGGGGGGTGTTAAAGTCCCCCACTATTATTGTATTGTTGTCGATGTGTTTCTTTGCTTTTGTTATTAATTGCCTTATATAATTGGCTGCTCCCATGTTAGGGGCATAGATATTTACAATTGTTAGATCTTCTTGTTGGATAGACCCTTTAAGTAGGATATAGTGTCCTTCCTCATCTCTTATTATAGTCTTTGGTTTAAAATCTAATTTGTCTGATATAAGGATTGCCACACCAGCTTTCTTTTGGTGTTCATTAGCATGGTAAATGGTTTTCCACCCCCTCACTTTAAATCTGTGGGTGTCTTTGGTTCTAAAATGAGTCTCTTGCAGACAGCATATCGATGGGTCTTGTTTTTTAATCCAATGATAGCCTGTGTCTTTTGATTGGGGCATTTAGCCCATTTACATTCAGGGTAACTATTGAAAGATATGAGTTTAGTGCCATTGTATTGCCTGTAAGGTGACTGTTACTGTATACTGTCTCTGTTCCTTTATGGTCTATGTTGCTTTTAGGCTCTCTCTTTGCTTAGAGGACCCCTTTCAAGATTTCTTGTAGGGCTGGTTTCGTGTTTGCAAATTCCTTTAGTTTTTGTTTGTCCTGGAAGCTTTTTATCTCTCCTTCTATTTTCAATGACAGCCTAGCTGGATATAGTATTCTTGGCTGCATATTTTTCTCATTTAGTGCTCTGAATATATCCTGTCAGTCCTTTCTGGCCTGCCAGGTCTCTGTGGATAGGTCTGTTGCCAATCTAATGTTTCTACCATGGTAGGTTACAGATCTCTTCTCCCGAGCTGCTTTCAGGATTTTCTCTTTGTCTCTGAGACTCGTAAGTTTTACTATTAGATGTCGGGGTGTTGACCTAGTTTTATTGATTTTGAGAGGGGTTCTCTGTGCCTCCTGGATTTTGATTCCTGTTTCCTTCCCCAAATTAGGGAAGTTCTCTTCTATAATTTGCTCCAATATACCTTCTGCCCCTTTCTTTCTTTCTTCTTCTTCTGGGATCCCAATTATTCTAATGTTGTTTCGTCTTATGGTATCGCTTATCTCTCGAGTTCTGCCCTCGTGATCCAGTAGTTGTTTATCTCTCTTTTTCTCAGCTTCTTTATTTTCCATCATTTGGTCTTCTATATCACGGATTCACTCTTCTGCCTCATTTATCCTAGCAGTTAGCGCCCCCATATTTAATTGCACCTCATTAATAGCCTTTTTGATTTCAACTTGGTTAGATTTTAGTTCTTTTACTTCTCCAGAAAGGGTTTCTCTAATAACTTCCATGCTTTTTTCAAGCCTAGCTAGTATCTTTAAAGTGATGATTCTGAACTCTAGATTTGACATCGTACTAATGTCCGTATTGAGTAGGTCCCTGGCAGTTGTTACTACCTCTTGTTCTTTTTGTTGAGGTGATTTTTTCTGTCTTGTCATTTTGTCCAGAGGAGAATAGATTAATGAGAGAACAAAATGCTAACAGGGTAACAATGTCCCCAGAAAATATACTCTAAACAAATCAGAAAAGACCTGAAGCAGTGGGAAAAGAAAGGGAAAGAGAGAAAAAAGAAAACGAAAAAAAAAGAAAAGAAAAAGATAAAGATAGAAACAAACAAAAACAGAACAAAACAAAAAAAACAGAATATGATCAAATATGATCAGGCTGGTATATAGATCAGTGCCACACACTAGATTTTGGGTGTATTTTGGTCTGTTAGAAGAAAGTGCCTCCCAAAATTTTAAAGAAAGAAAAACTTATATATGTACAAAAATAAGGGTTGATATGATGAAGGGATGGAATATGACTGTAAAGACGGAAATTATAAAAAATTTTATAAAAGGAATTGATAAGAAGTTGTTTGAAAAAAGAAAGAAGAGGATTTAAAAAAAAAGAAAAAAAAGGGAGAGAATGTGATCAGGCAGGGGAGTAGGAAAAAACCATACACTAGAGATTTAGGGAATATTTTGATCTGTTAGAAGAAACTATCTCAAAATTTTAAAGAGAGAACAAGTTATATATATATGCCAAAAATAAGGGTAACTACTACGAAGGGATAGAATATGACTCTCAAAATGAAAAATAAAAATGTTTTTTAAAAAAGGGATTGATAAGATGTTGGTTGAAAAAGGGAAAAAGAAAAATTCAAAAAAAAAAAAAGACAGTTAAAAAAAAATTAACTTTGAAAGACTACAGAATCATGGTAAAAAAGCCATGGATTCTATGTGCAGTATTCCCCTAGCGCTGGAGTTCTGCCGTTCTCATTGATCGGTAAACTTGGTCTTGTCTGGCTGTTCTCGCTGATCTTCTGGGGGAGGGGCCTGTTGCCGTGGTTCCCAAATGTCTTTGCCGGAGGTGGAATTGCCCCGCCCTTGCCCCGTCCGGGCTAAGTCATCTGCTCGGGTTTGCTCTCCGGAGCTTTTGTTCCCTGCAAGCTTTCCGTACAGCCTTGGAGGCAGAGAGTGAAAATGGCAGCCTCCCAATCTCTGCCCTGGAGGAGCCAAGAACTCGGGGCCCCGCTCCTCAGTGAGCCCCCAGAGAAAAGCAGTCAGTCACTCCCGTCTCCCTGGTCTCCGGCTGCACTCCATGCTCACCCGGCCTGTGACCGCGTGTTTCTATCTCTGGCACCCGACCCCGTGTGGAGTCTCCAAACCCAGCAGATCCCTGCGGTGCGCTCCCGCACTGCTCCTCCCGGGGAAGGAAGGGGAGTCTCCCCGGATCTGCCGCTTGTTGGGTCCCTGCTGGAGGAGCAGTGGCCCGACTGTGCCGCGGATCACGGTTTATGGCAACCCCGAGCTGAGAGCCTGCTCCTCGGCTCCGTCTCTGCAGCCGGCTTCCCTGCTCCAATACCTGGGAGCTCTGCTGCACTCAGGCACCCCCGGTCTTTCTGTGACCCCGAGGGTCCTGAGACCACACTGTCCCGCGAGGGTTCCACCCTCCGCTTAGCCACTGGAGTGATGTCCCTCAGCGGAGCCAACTTCTAAAAGTTCCGATTTTGTGCTCCGCCGCTCTATCACTTGCCAGAAGCGGCCGACGGGGGCCCCTCCCCCGCCATCTATCCTCTGGAATATCGGCTCGGATTCACTCCTCCGCACGTCCTACCTTCCAGAAAGTGGTCGCTTTTCCGTTCAGAGAGTTGTTGCTATTCTTTTCTTCGATCTCCTGTTGAGTTTGTAGGTGTTCAGAATGGTTTGATCCCTATCCAGCTGAATTCCTGAGACCAGACGAAATCCAGGTCTCCTACTCCTCCGCCATCTTGCTCCGCCCTCCTTGTTGTTTTTTTTTAATTTTTATTTTATTATTATTTTTTAAAGATTTTATTTATTTATTTATTTGCCAGAGAGAGAGACAGAGAGAGAGGGAACACAAGCAGGGGGAGTGGGAGAGGGAGAAGCAGGACTCCCGCCAAGCAGGGAGCCTGATGTGGGGCTCGATCCCAGGAACCTGAGATCATGACCTGAGCCAAAGGCGTTCGCTTAACCAACTGAACCACCCAGGCGCCCCTAAATTTTTATTTTTATTTAATTTTGTTTATTATTATTTTAAGTAGGCTCCATGCCCAATGTGGGACTTGAACTCATGACCCTGAGATTAAGAGTCACATGCTCTACCGACTGAGCCAGCCAGGCACCTGTCTCCTTTCTTACAGAGAGCAATTTAACTTTTCTCTGAGCTTCTTCAGTTTACATCCTCGTGTAACAACTCAGGCTTCCATTTTGTTTGGGATCTTCATCTTTAGAAGGCAGGAAACATTACTTATGACAATCAATATTGCTGATTTTTTTCTTTTACCTTCAGGCTCCAATATGGCTAGATACTGCCATTTACTGATCCTGTCTTTATTTAAAATTTTGATATTTTGTTCATCATGTATTTTGTCTTATTTTTTATTTAAAAAAAGGTTGCATTAAAATATTATTTATCTTGATTCTGAGTCTTTTGCTACCTCCTTACATTTTGCATCCAAGGGCAGTGCCTCACTTGTCCTGGCCTTTGATAACCTTCAGGGATTTTAGAAATACATTTTAATGTACTTTATACAAGTATAATTTTCCTGAAATACAGGCTTTCTTGAGCTACCCAGTCTGACCTTTTGTATATATTTTTAAATTTTATTATGTTATGTTAATCACCATACATTACATCATTAGTTTTTGATGTAGTGTTCCATGATGCATTGTTTGCATTTAACACCCAGTGCTCCATTCAGTACATGCCCTCTTTAATACCCATCACCAGGCTAACCCATCCCCCCACCCCCTCCCCTCTAGAACCCTCAGTTTGTTTCTCAGAGTCTATAGTCTCTCATGACCTTTTGTATATAAATGGTTCTTTCTGCCCATCAGAAGGTGGTGTTAGAGGAAAAGTAAGGAACTGACTTTATTCCAGAATACATGAAGTAAATAGTTGGTCATGAACAAGTCAGGGTATGGTTAAGTGGTAAATGTGTGAAACAGTGTTAGATGTTTTAGAAGGCAGCAAGATGGGCCAGGGCAAGAAAGATCTGGAACTGGAAACTAAACCAACATGTCTGGGAGATCCCAACTCAGTAATGGATTCAGCTTCATGTGCAGAAAAATCTAGTACAGGCAACAGGAAGCAGTTCAGGTAGATGGCCAGCATCAGGAGATCTGTCAAGGGCATAATTTTCCTGAAACAGAGGAGAAGAGCACTGCAGAGTTTAGAAGCAGAAAGAATGCACAAACACAAGATATTTGGTGAGGTGGAAGCCTGGTGGCATCTGGATCGGGTGGCTTTAAAACTGGAAGAAGGGGAAATGAAAGTTGGGGATAATTAGCATTTTTTGCCCTGCATGGTTGGAGCAGGGATAAGGAACATGTTGGTCCCAAGCTTGTGGCTCATTTTGCAAATGGCTTTAGCCAAGGGAGTGGCACAACGAGAGAGGAGAGGAACCAGGCAAGACACTAGAGCTAAGAATGGGAGAATATGTATAATCCCTTCTCTATACTATGCATGCCTAGAAACAGGAAATTTTAAGCAGCAATTCTTTGTTGATGATGATGATGATGATAAGGTGATTTAAATGTAATATTACTTAGAGAAAAGCATCCAGAATACTACTTTGCTTTTATCACTAGAAAAAGGGTTTTCTTCCAAAGCTTAACTCAATTAATGTCTTACCTCCCCCAATATGCCAGAACCACAAATTCTGCAGGGTGTTAGTTATGCATCAAATTCACCTTCTAATATTCATGATGGCTAAATAATTTTTACTTTTATATTGCCTTCTTACTGATATTTTGCCAAATTCACATATGCACAGGAAGAAAGTTGATATTTTCTCTCTGTTAGCATGAGATGCTTTATTGCTGAACCCAATGGCACCACATTAATTCAAAGGGAGAGAGGCCAATGAGACTGGAAATCAAGCCCTTCAATTCCAAATTTCCACATTTATTGCATTTGAGGATGCCAAAGTATAATGATAAAGCATTCCAGCAGGCAGAACGCACTGTTTTAAACCTATTTACTCTGCTGTAGCTGAATGTCGCTGCATATGACAAATGTTGTGAATAAGTATGTTTCAAGGCCAAAGAGCTCTATGAGAAATCCCATCGTTCTAAAGATCACAAAATCATTTCAGAAATTGAACAATATTACAGCAGCTTAATAGCAAATTTGAATCTAATGTCTCCAACATGTCAAGAGTCCTTTAAAGCATCCTGTGGGTGGTTTGTGCACAACAGCCAGTATTCCTCTGCTTTGGACCTTCCAGGAACTGAAACTTAAATTCTCCCAAGAAGGGACTTGATTAACTAGTTGGTTACCGACAAATTGAGGTTCTCATGGTGGATGAACTCGGGAAGTCAGGCTTTGTTGGTGCAAAAGAGTCATTTTGATGGAACAATGGACCCATCATATGGTTTGAAATTAGGGAATTCACTTGTATCTTTTAGAACCTGAATCCTTTATGTAAACCAGTTACAGTTATTACCTTAAAAGCATCTGTCCTTTTTCCAAAAAGGCTTAAAAACTTAATCAAACTTTAATAAAATGAGTGCCAAGAAATCCCTGTTGTTTTATATTTGTACATCAGCCCTGTGTTCTGAATTTTCTGGAATGAGATCTTTTTAAAAACTGTCCTCTTAGACCCCTTAACTATTGACACTCCCAAAATACTCCAACATTTTCTCATGCAAAGCGTATCTCCCTTACAACTTTTTACATTCTGAGGCAGCACAAAAATCTTTGTAAGACAGCATGAGGCAAAGCTGGTATCAGCCTTGTTTACCATAATCGGGATTTTCAGTTTCAGAAAATATAAGGAAATCATTTTTTGGAGCCTCTTTATGTGAGGGGGCAGCAGAGAGAAGGTAACCCCAAACTTACTTGGTCTGTCCAGACCTAGCTGTGACCAAAGCAGACTCACATTTGAATATGCTTTTGGGGAGGGGGTAAAATAGGAGGGAAAAAAAAGCACTTGGGAAAAGAGATGGCCTTCTCTGTGTGCTTTAATGAAGAAATTTGATGCATATTCCTCACATGACTTATTTCAACCCGAATCTAAATCCGCTGATGTGTAAAGCACTCTTTGGATTTGCAGTCCTGATTTTTAAATTTATTGATAATAAAGTCTCCCCTGGGCCTCAGCAGCTCTTGATTGTTAAAGTATTTCAGTGTTGCTGGTATGGTTTGCACAAACCCTAACTGAACTGCTAACATACCCTGAAATCTCAGCAGGATTAATTTTTTCACAGTTTGAGCAATTTTTATCAGATTAATTACCACCTCCTGTAGTCCAATCCCTCATTCTCTGCAAACCCACCTCAAGAAAGCCTATCTATTTCTGGAGCTGTGAATAATCTAACTGTCAAGATGCATTTAGCTGAATGCATTTTTTTTTTTTTTTTTGGACAAAACTAGGTTCTTGAAATAATCCTTGCTGGGCTGGTGGTTGAAAATTGAGATGCTACATGTAAATAGGTACAGTGCTTTCAAGCAAACAGCAAAGTATTTTTGTTTGGATTTCAGGTTTATTACTATGAATAGTTGGCTGCATTTTTAATGGGCATTATATCTGATTTAACCCACCACCAGGACTTCCTATAGGTTTACTAGTTTTTTCCTTTTATCTCCAGATGTGCATACCTTGTTTCTCTCGTAAAGTGTCAAAACCCTTTTGCATATATTTGGAACCTCCACTGGCTTCTATCATAATATCTTAAAAATTTTATTTATTTATTTGACAGAGAGCAAAGGAGGAGCGGGGGGGTGGTGAGAATCTCAAGCAGACTCTGTGCTGAGCGTGGAGCCCTATGTGGGGCTTGATCTAGTGACCCTGAGATCATAACCTGAGCCAAAACCAAGAGTCCAATGCTTAACCAACTGAGCCACCCAGGCACCCCATTCTACCATAATATTTTAGCCACCCCCTATTGTGAATAGCAGAGCCAGGTGTAGGAACCATTAAATTGTGCACCAGTAATAAATAAACAAATAAATTGGGGAGAAAGGATTCCTTATAGTAGAACGCCAACTGATTTATGTGGAGGGAGTGGTAGAGCTGGGAAATCATCATTTTGCTGCCATCATAATATAGTAGGGTTCAGGCAAGAATCATTAACTGGTGCTAACTTTGGCGGGGGGATTTTGATGAAGAGCTAGATATATGCATAGTCCCAAAGTGTCTCATCATAGATGGCTTTTAGTTATGAAGTGAAAAAGAATAACTATACAGTGGAAGAACTGGACAATGCCTTGACCAGATGATCAAAACCAATATCATAGGCAGACATTTTGTCCTCAAAATGTGGTGCTCTGAGTAGGACACATTGCTTATGTAGTTTTCTGGCTGGGAATGCATAACCTGAATCTAATCATATGGAAACATCAGACAAACCAAAACTGAGGAACGGTCTATAAAATACTGGGCCTCTACTCTTCAAAAATGTCAGTGTCATAAAAGACAAAGAAAGGCTGAGGAACTGTTTGAGATTAAGAGAAGCTAAAGGGATATGACAACTAAATGCAGTCATGATGCTGGGTTGCTTCCTATGCTGGAGGAACCAAAATGCCATAAAGGACATTATTGGGACAATTGATGAAATAAGAATATGGGCAGTAGGTAAAAGTATTGTAACAATGTTAAATTTCCTGAATTTGGTAACTATACTGTGGTTATCTAAGAGAATATCTTTGTCCTTAGGAGAAGTACAAACTGGAGTATTAGGGGGCAAAGGGGATTGATGTATGTCATCTACCTTCAAATGGTTCTGAAAACAAATGATATATATACATACATTAAATATATATAAAATTCTATATAAGATATAGAAATTAGTCCTATTTAATAAATTATACATACACACATGTATGTATGTGTATATATATAGTCTATGCATTTGGCTACTCTGCTATCTGCATCCGAAAACAAAGCTGATCAACATGTGTGTGTGTGGCAGGAAGAGAATGAGATAAACCTGGGTAAAAAGTAAACAGGCATTCTCTGTACTATTCTTGTAACTTTTAAGTTTGAAATCATTTTCAAAGAATGATGGCAACTGTTTCCTTATGAGTATACCTTGTGGATTCCCATCTCCATTCCCTCACTGATACCATTCCCACAACAATTCTCCTTAACCTGGCAAGTCAGCTTCTCCAAATCTTACCAGATTTCCAGGTCCAGTTCAAACATGACCTTCCTCTATGCACTGCTCCTTTCTCTACATTCCTACAGCACTGTTAGTGTCATTATCATCTGGCCTGATCCTGTTGATTGGCTTTGTTTTGGGATGTAAACAGCATAGTGGCTAAATGCACAGACTGTGAAATCAGACTGTCTGGGTTCAAATATCTGTTCTGCCACTTACGAGATGTGTGACCTTGAGTAAGTTCCTTACCTTCTATTACCTTCCTTTGACAGGAAGCAGCATTATGTGACAGAGAAAAGAGCTCTCACTGGGAGTTCAGAGGCTTGAGTCTAGGTGTAGATTTGTCACAAATGTGTGACCTTGTGGATTTCAGTTCTCTCCCCTGTAAAATAAGGGGGTTGGATGAACAAGTGGTTCTCCACCCAGGCTGACATTAGAATCATCTGGGAGCTCTAAAATACATATAAAATATATCAATGTCCAATGCCCACCCCCTCTCCCCTGCCCCCACCCCAAAATTCTGATTTGATTGGTAAAGGGTGAGTCTCAGGTATGGTAGTTCTTGGAAGCTCTTTACAATTCTATGATTTTATGCAAAGGTGCTGCTGTGAATTCTTTGTTGTTATTGAGGGCCCTTCTGTCTCTCCCACAATGTGTGGCCTAGGGCTTGATCACATGGTAGGGACGCACAATGCCAATATGTTAACTAAAATAATGATTGGCTAAGATTTTCCTCTCTTTTTACCCCAGTGAGAAAGAGACATCTCTGACGATCTCAGCATCTTGACAGAATGATTATTGCCTCCTAGAATCCCCTACTAGCCATAGGAAATTAGCTGTAGCAGTGTATGCTTTTAATGGGAATCTAGCATGTCAATGGGCTATTTCTGTCATTGTGGTTTAGTTTGATATTCCAATATGCCCCTGCTGATTTCCGTGATACTTAGCAAAAAAGAAGAGGCGGCGGTTCTCCCTTGGTTCACATCTGACCAATTGCTATGCTTGAGGCAATCACAAAACACCATAGGTGTTGAAAATGATTAGAGACAATTAAGATAGTGCAGCCTCGAAGGAAGATGCCACTATCAAGTCTTCGATCTCCCAAATGCACAGATTGTATGTTCCTGCAGCAGCAATTACCTAAAAATATCTAATACTTAATTACTTTCAAAGTGTCAGTCTTCATAACCGGGTATTAGAATGTTCTAATTGATAGCGCAGCTGCAGCTTTCCTGCCTGACACTGGCATATGGCTTGCAATCTTCTTCTACCTTGATCAATTTTCTTTCTTCATAAAGTTCACTTACAGATTGCAGAATGCAGGCATGATATACCTGCGATTGGAATTACTGGACCTTTTTTTGTAATTTACCATTTCCAGCTTTGAAAGGGGAAAACACACACACACACACACCCACACACACAAGTAAATGAGAAGAAAAAGAAAAAAATAGCTCAGCTTAGGGGCCTATGGCAACCAAATTGTGTTGGAAAACTTCCTAGTTCCTGTTGCTTTTGCATTTCATTTTAAGAAAATCCTATACACATGCAATATAATGTCAGCTAGAGTCACCCTCATCATCCTTAGAATCTAAATAAGATTGGCTGGAACCTCTATCCCAGTGATTGTGGAAAGTCCAAAGCCCTCCATGAGCCATTGCAGTCACTCGTAGCTCTGAGCACTTGCCATGTCAGGGTCTTCTCACTCTGCTGTATGTGCAGTTTCTGTTCTATAGTATGTTGTCGCAAACTCAGAACTTAGCCTTAATTTTCCAAAAACCCACTCACACAAGGAAAGTGGATGTGGCCGATTTTAATGAAGCTTGGGGGATATGGGGGGATTTTTACCACAGGCATGCAAACAACTTTAAATGGAGTAGTAGCTATTCTTGTCCTTCAAAGTCCCTTAACCCAATCTCCAGCCTCCCACCATGTTGCTTAGCCTCCTTGATCTTTCCTCATGGCCTCTTCCCTTTTCTTTACTTTTTGCACCTGTCCTCTCAGGAGGAATCTAAAGGTATTACAAATTTTCTTATGCAAAGCAATTAGGCTCTCTAGTGCTAACTCCAATACTTAATTCTGGGCCTCCCTTTGCATACTCTCAGTTGTACATTTACTGCTTAAAAGGGCCCATCTGATTGGGTTTGTTTTCTAGTATATACATAAATGAGTGTGTGTGTATGTACGTGTGTGTATACATGCATACATATACACACATATATATCTAAATTTATAAAACTTATGTATCAATTAAAACTTAATTGACAGGATTGACAACAGGATTTCCTATAGAACAGCCTTTAACTCATTTGCAGGGTTTTATGTTCTTTCTAGTCCTAATTGATTCTCTATACAGCTGTCAAATGAATCTTCCAGAAACTTTTTTCATCATGTTATTTCTCTGCATACCACCCTTCATTAATATGATCTAGTGAATATTTAGATGTTAGTCATTGATAATGGGTTAATGTATTATTTCCAGAAACTTATGCATTTTGTCAGGAAGTTTTAATGTCTTGAACTAGAGGAATGAGTAATAATCTATGTGTTGTGCTTAGAATAGATTCTGGAATATAGTAAGTACTTAGTAAAGGTTAGTGACTAATGTTGTTGTTATTGTTATTACATTATTATTGGGATTTTGGGTGTGGTGGTAGTGGCTGGGTCAGTGGGAAGAGGGTATGGACAAAGCATGGGGACTTGTTGGTGCTGCTCAAATTCCCTTAGTTAAACAGCTTATTTTTATCTGTGAGTAATGTCAGAGCTAGGCTTCACAAGTAGTTCCTTCTTTGTTGTATTCACTATTGCCCACCAACTTCCCCAGCCAAGTCAGGAGTTACAATTAAATGAATGTCTAAACTCTTCAGCCTTCCATGCAACATCTGGCATGATCAGATTCTTCTTTATTTTTCCAAACTTTGACTCCCCTGCATCCATATACAATTTTATGTTCCAGTTATGCTTGCCTTGTGCTTTTTTTTTTTTTTTTGCTTGTCTTATACCTTTGACCTAACAAATTATGCTTGCTAAAATAACCTTAAATGGGAGTTCTCATTTGGAAATGAGGGAATTATACTAGGATCTACCTAAGGGGTGGTGGTAGTTGGGGATCAGAAATCAGGAATTAAGTTAAGCATCGTTAAACTCCACCATCATTATGCATTTCCTATTTTCTAAACATGGCCATATGGTGATCATCTGCATTCCTCTTTACCTTTCATTAAGCGTAGTGTTCCCCAAAGTTAAGATTAAAAGCAGTTTCTCCAATATTACACTGTATGTTAACTAACTATAATTTAAATAAATTTGCAGGGAAAAAAGTAAAGTGTTTTCTGAACCCCACTGATGTATTGCTGTCTCACTGGGCAGGATTATTTTCCTCTGCTCTGATTTAACCTGCTTCTCAGTGAGAATAGACAAAGCCAGTGTGGGGGATCTTACCTAGAGTAAAGCAGGGTTCTTCAGAAGCCAGAGGCAGGCACCAACTCTGTTAGCAGAACCAACAGAGGCAAGGCTCTCTGTGAAGACTTCCAAGCACTGGCAGGTGGGAGGTAGAGGATTTGGGCATGCTTCAACAGGCTCAGTCTGTACCTGAACTTTGTTCCAAGGACAGTTACATACTGCAGAAGTCTGGCTCATTTGTTGGTCCACACTTTAATTAATGCTATCAATCAAAAAACATGCTGCTTGCCCATAACTAGGTTTATTGTTGTCTTCCTGAAATAATTTCTTTGGCCATCCAGTCCCCCAACAAAATTCCATATTGGAAACCATATTGAAAACACTGTTTTTTGTAAGATGGTAAAATTGGCCCATCTGTTTCTCTTTCTGCTTACTTGTAAACAGGGGAATATGAGACGTACTCCTCACCATGGTCCGGACTCTTTTCAAAGCATTACACCAGCCAGAGAATCTCACCTCATTTACTTCTGGAGATTGTTTCTTTCTCCTGGAGGAGAACAAACTGCTTTGGGAAAAGATCACAATCTAGTTATGGATTTCTCTGACGAGATCCAGTTGAGTGGAGGAGTATAGGGTAGGGAAGTCTGGATTCTGAAGGAAAAAGAGATGGTTGGGGCTAGTGTACAACACTAGTATCAGTGTCTGAATGTCTTAAGGGGATCAGAGGGGGAAAGTGTAAAACCTGAAGAGCTTAGATCCTACTGCTTACATCTGTCCATGTACTAAAGGGTCAGTCAGTAACAGTGTTCTTCTCAGTTGTTGCCTCTCCCTTATCCTGACCCAATGTATAAAGCAGTTTCTTCACTTGTATTAATACCTTACCCTGGAAATCCCACAGGGTTCTTGTGAGAATCAAAAGTGGTAATGATTGTGAATGTCTTTGCAGGTGGAAAATTGCTGTACAAATGTAGGGACTTGGCTAGAAAACCATAGAATCTTAAGATTTGATGAGACTTAAAATGTAATCTGTCCAATTCCCTGTCCTATGCTTGAAGAAACTATAGCACTATATTTACTTAAATATTTACAAGTATAAGCATTACTTGGGGAGTGATTGAGTCATTCAATGAATATTTATTGAGCACCTATTATTTTTCAGATGCTGTTCTAAGTGCTATAAGATAAAACAGTTAATAAAACAGATGAAGCCTCTGCCCCCAAAGAGCTTAAACTTGGGGTGCCTGGGTAGCTCAGTTGCAGCTCAGGTCATGGTCCTGGGGTCCTGGGATCGAGCCCTGTGTCAGGCTCCCTGCTCAGCGGGGAGTCTGCTTCTCCCTCTGCCCCTCTCCCTGCTCCTATGCTCTCTCTCAAATAAATAAATAAAATCTTAAAAAAAGTTTAAACTTGAGTAAGGAGGGCTTATATAACATGTAAATAAAATAATATAAATGATTTCTGATAATGATACATGGCGTGCAGGTAATTAAAATAGGCGTATGTGATAGAGTGAGTGGGGGGAGCAACCTTAGATTATGTTGTCAGGGAAGGGTTCTCTGAGGAGGAAATACTTAGTTTTTAATGAAAGAAGGAGCCAGACTACAAAGACCAAGTGGAAGAACATTCCAGGTAGAGGATATAGCCAATGAAAAGGCCCTGAGTGGGGGAAGATATATTTGAGGATCAATATAGCCAGAACAGATTTTGTAAAGAGGGGAGTACTTAGAGAAGACCATAGAGGTAGGCAGGGGCCAGATCATGAAGGGAATTTTAAACAAACAAACAAACAAACAAACAACTTATTTATATTTGAATCTAAATGTGATGGGAAGCCATTGGAGGGTTTTAAGCAAGGGCGTTACGTTATCAGTTTTGAATTTTAATAAGAATCTTCTGGCTGCTATGTTGAGAAAAAAAACAAAGGCATCAAAGGTGGAAACTGGGATAGCCATTAGGAGACTGTGGTAATTGTATATTTGTTCGAAAGTATTTGTTCCTTTCTTGCCATGATTTCCTGTAGGCTAAATATATTTTCCCTCCCTCTTAACTTTGGGCTTTAACTTCTCAATTAAATTTGAGAAGATGTAACCTATATCCTATCAGAGCAGAGCTGCAAATGCACTTATGGTTTGGCTCTGCTGCCCATGAACTTCTGTTCTCCACTATGAGAATATCATGGCCTTCAGGGTCTTTTGTGGACACATGAAACTAAGTTCATCCCAGTGGAACCCAGCAGAATTCAGTTGAGTTGCAGCCCTCATGTAACTTGAACAAGAAATAAATATTTCCAGAAGCCCCAGAGATTCTGGGATTGTTGGAAGCTACCAAAAGCAATAACAAAAACAAAACCACAAACCCAAACCCAAAAATGAACAAAACGAACTCCCCTCAAAAAAACTGGTAACAGTGGAAATGGTGAGAAGTGGTTAAGTTTACATGTTTTGAAGGTATAACTAAAAAGACTTGCTGATGTTTCCAAGATGTGGGATGAAAGAGAAAAAGAGTCAAGGATCGCTTTTGAGCAACTGAGCAAATGGGGCATCCTTTACTGCAATGGGGAAGAATTAGGGAAGAGCTAGTATGAGGGGAACCAGGGGTTCATTTTTGGCCATCTTATGTTTGAAGTGATTATTAAAGATATATATTGATCTACCTTTGCCTCCCAACAAATTCTTACTTTATTTATTTGCTTGTTTTATTTTGCTTTATCTACAAAAAGAATATTTGGTAGCTTACATTAAAGTACTGGTAAAACCCTTAATGCAAGGGGATTCAGAGGGAAAATTATATTGAAAAAGTCTGGCAGAGGAAAACTACTGCAATTCAACACAATTAGTTTTGAGCTTCTTAGTAACCAAAATGAGGAGGCAAAGGCAGTGAGTTATAAAACTCTCATTTTCTGGGGCAGTGGTTCTCAATCTTGGCTGCAGAGTATAATCCTGGAGCTTAGCCAAGCACATTGTAAATGGCGACCCCTGATGCTGCACAACTCAACAGCCCTGTCCAGCACCCACTTCTAGAAATCCAAATTTAACTGGTCTAGGATGGAGATGGCATGTGAATATGCTGACTATTAGATGATTCTAATGTGCAGCCAGAATTGAGAACTACTACTTTTATAGAAGAAAGAATACCCATTGATATGGAAAGATAAACTTGTTGCTGAGCTCTGATTAATTTTGTCTCAGGCATGTTTATGTAAGGGGTATTTAGCTATGTAATGAATGATGCTATAGATTAGCAATTTCACATGATAAGGAAGCTTTTCTCCTTTACTGCTTATTATATGTACCCTCAGTGAAAGCTGAAGTTGTGAGGTTAAAATGATAGTTGTGTAAAAGCAGAAGCCAGAGTGATAGGGTCCAGTTATGTGGCTTCTGGTAATTTGGTTTAGGAGAGTAATAAAGCTTGGAAAATCATGGGGAGGAAAGAGTCAATGGAATCTTCATGAACACTGATAGTTTCAAGAAGGCTTTGCTCAGTTTGACCATCAAGCCACTCGAGTATTCCTCAAGTGTCTGAGCCTTTCAGCCAGCTTTTCCCCCCTTAACTGAGGCCTGCCTGTGGTTGGGCAGGGAATGGTTTGTGTTTGCCTTCCCTTTTAGTTTTGTCACTGTTATGCTTTCCCATGCCAAGCAGGTTTTTCCTTTGGGGGAAGACACTTAGGTAGAGAATGAAATTAAGAAATAATGTAATGATGATGGTGGCAATTCTTTGTGCAGCCTAAGAGCAGTTGGCTGCTAATTGTGAAGCAGTAATAAGGGGGGCCCTGGGCCATAAGGTTTGCATTTGGAACACCTGTAGTTTTCATTTAACACCATGGATCATTAAACAGCTGCTCAAAATGGGATTATTAAAACAAACACAGTTGCACTGTTTTATGCGTGTGTTATATTGCAGTGAGCAGATCATATGCAAACAGAGGGATCTTGTAAAAAAAAAAAAGACACTCTAAGCATATTTAAAGGTACTTTCTCATGAAGGCAAATCTAGCTGGGTATTTTTCTGCCTTTGTGAAGTTGAAACTGATTGAACTTGTTGGATTTTGCCTTAAGCTTTTTCATTGTGGCTGAGTGGCATGGAAAACTTGATGACAAGTGTCTTCTAAGGAGGAGGCCTTCATTGAAGTCACTGGCATACTCTAAAACTGGCCTGTCAGGTGTGTTCCTTTCACTGAAGAAAGCAAAATGCATTATCCTCTGTAATATGAAGATGATCTTCTGGGAAGAAGAGGAGCTTTCTGGAGTTTTTCCATCATTGGGGATGTGTTTGTTCTGTCACCCATACTTTCACATTGATATCCCCTTACCTGTTTCATTACACATTTGTAAGATGGATAATTAAAATTAGATGTCGAGTTTGTGTCCAGAGTCAGGGTGCAGACTAAAGCTGGAATCTAGAGATTTTTTTAAATTTAAAAATAATTGGCCTTTGGTGGAAATGTTTTCTAATTATTTGTCAAAGGACATTTTAGATGCTTCAGAATGCAAGATTCTCAAAGATGTAGTTGATATATTGGTGTTTTTAGGTATGTATTTATGAGAATGACAATGGAGAATGTATGAGAGGTGTGTGTGTGTGTGTGAGAGAGAGAGAGAGAGAGAGAGAGATCAAGAGATTGGGAATTTGATCCATCAACATCATGCTCCAAATGTGGATTTATCTCTTCTATAATTGCACAGATTTATGACAAGTGACACTTTATGTCTTACCCTAATTTTGTGCAGGAAGCCTTTCATAGACAGTATTTGTGGCCTTGATTTCATTAAAGGGCCCTGTGTGACTTCCTGTTTTATAATCACATACTCAAGCAGTCTTCAGACTAGAAACAAGATCTTGGTGAGTCTGGGAACCTGTCCAGGAGTATAGGGGAGTGGGACAGGGAGGAAAGACTTAGCTCTCTCAGTGGTCTGAATTACATTTACCATAAAGAAAAGTAGGAACAACTGTGTGAATCCTGAGCAGATGCATCTGGCTTACAGTTTCCTCCACATACTTGTCTGTCTCCTCTGCTCCTTTGCTGAGGTGCCCCACTTCCCCAATCCATATCCTGGCTCTGGTATCTATTGAAAAGTCAATCTTTAGCAAAACTGTTAAAGCTAGCAGTTTGTTCTTGGTGTTTTTTTGCCCTTAGCTGCTGCATTAATTCTTTTTTTTTCCCTTGATGGGCCTGCATTTCCTCCCTTTCTTACACTCCTACCCTCCCTGACAGGTTCCCAGACCCTTTATTAGCTTATTTATTTTTTTTTTACTCATTTCACTCACGCCTGGACCTGAGTTGGGCACCTAGGTTACAATGGAGAACCAAGCAGACAGACTTTATATGCCCTCAGGCCCCCAGGAGTAACTGTTCATTCTCTTCTGCCTTGGCAGAAGAGTTTGAAAAACAATGTCACTCAATACATAAATTTCCTCTAAAACATGCATGTAGGTCTGAGGTTATTCATTTAAAAAAATGAATGGTTGGGGAAGAAAAGTTAAGGTGCAATACCTCTCATCCTCATTTGGAATGAAGTGAAAGTTTCTATTGATAAAAAGCCTGATTTATAGTATAATGTTTAGAGAACTGTTTTAAGTGTATGTCATGAATTAACTATTAAAAGGATATGAGTAGAGAGATGTCCTGCAATATCTGTGATGAATAGGTGTTTTATTAAGATATCTTTATAATTATAAAAAGAATATGTGTACTATAGAAAATATTAAAAATACAGAAAAGTTTAAAAAACAAAGTATACAATTCCAGTATTTAGAGACAACTGCTTTTATTTATTTTTTAAAGACTTCTTTATTTATTTAGAGAAATGTGAGCAGGGGAGGGGCAGAGGGAGAGGGAGAGAGAGAATCTCAAGCAGAGCCCAATGTGGTACTCGATCCCAGGAAACTGAGATCATGACCTGAGCTGAAACCAAGAGTTGGCTGCTTAACAGACTGAGCCACCCAGGCACCCTGACAACTGCTTTTAATACAGGTCCACATCCCTTATCTGATTCTTAGGACCAACTGTGATTTGAAATTCAGAATTTTTCAGATTTTATTTTTTTAAAATTTTTTATTGTTATGTTAATCACCACACATTACATCATTAGTTTGTGAAGAATTTTTCAGATTTTAGTAAGGTAATCCAATGTGTGTACCAAACATTTTATGATGTCCATAGTGGAGTGTGGGGCAGTGCTTCATAATCAAACAGTAATATTTCTGCAGCAAAATGTATAAATATTCACTCTAAGAAAGATAAATGTAGACTATAAATAACCTCACAATTGTTCATGTCAGATTTTGATGCCAAATGAGTTATAAATATCTTTCCATTTCAGAGAGCTTTGTATTTTAGAATTGCATATAAAGGATCAAGGACTTGTATTTTATAGCACACTATTTAGATAATTTCTAAACATTTACTGCATGCTAGGTATCATAGGAGTTTAATGTGAAGAGATTTGTGCTCTTCATACTGATAGAGGCATATCTAAGGGATTGGGGTCCTATGCCTTCAAAAAGTACCTGAAAACAAGGAAATGCTATACAGAGGATTTTTCTGTATCCACCCTAGTTGTCAGGCCTTTTATAGCTTTGGCCTCAGTTTTGCCCATGGATGTAAACTCTCACCTTCATCTGCTTGGATCTGTCATTCCCTGCTGGGATGACCCTATATTTGATCCTAACTCTGCTCCCAATTCTCTTTGGCTCAAAGGCCAGATTGTGGCAGCCTGCCCCTGTTCTCCAGGCAAACAAATCCCAGGCTATCCCTGATTTTGCTTTTGCAAATCTATTTTGGCACTGACATTTCATGGTGACCCTGTCCTGCTCTACTTGGTCAAGTTAAGACAAGCATGACCTGAAAAATGGTAGAGAAAAAATAAAGGTGAAGGTTAAGTGCATGCAGCATTCATTCAAATTGAAGAGATGGCTTGAAAGGCAAGTGTCAGAAATTAAGCAAGTAATAACAGAACACTGTGAGTCATTGGCTTGTAACTTGAGGGCTGCCTGTCTGTGCCTCTTACTGTGTGCTCTAGATTTCAAAATTCTACCTGATAATGAGTATTTTGCAGAGGCAAATGTCAGAGTTCTTTCTTTCATGCAAATGAAGACAGGAAATTTGGTGAAATGATATCTAATAAATTAAAAAATATTGAAAGCCTGCAATTACCTGTGATAAACAATGTTACACTTTCTTTTCTCTGTTCTGAATCTGCCGCTGTATTTTTTTCTTGTCTAATGCAGTATTTCAAGCCAGTATTGCTTTTCAGTTATGTGTCTCAGGCTACAGTTCCTGCTGACAGTGAGAATGAAAGCACATTTTGGTTGTTATGTTTTTCCTTCCCTTCCTCATGGACTCCAAGTGCCTATATGCTAATATAAGCTCCAGTGACAGGAAGCCCAAATGGAAATCTTATTAGAAAGCTGTGGATATGTAGTTAATGAAATATGTATGATTACAATATTGCAGGACATGTGTAATATTGATGGGAACTCAACTGATCTCAATATTTAATAAAGGTTTAATTTAAAATATGGATATTTGGGAGAGTGGGTTGTTTTATCCTTTTTGCAAATGTGGCATATGTTAATTTCTTGCTGAAAATTTGTCTGGTGGATTCAGTTTCCTTCTGTAATTTCTCATTTTGAATTTCCCTTTTTTTGAAAACATACTTCTTTATGCTGGTCTGGACTCTGGTATTCCAGAATGCCTGAGGGTTAGAGAAAGACTAATATGTTTGGAGGTGTTCTGGAGTAGCTAATGATTCCTCATGGTCTATTTTAATTAAAAATTGAACCCACTCTCTGGAAATTTGGGCCGATAACTTAGCTTTAGACATTGTTCTTGAAGAACTTGAGCATTTAGTTTAGGTATTGGTTAAAATGATGGATACTAGGAACTGAATTTATGAGGACTGAAATTGTGTATTTACTAGAGACTGTGCTTGCATTGGTTGAGCTCTGGCCATTTTTGAATGCCAAGAAAATGACAATCTATAAAGATCATTAATACCGAGCAGTGGAGGTTCATAGATAGACAACTGGAAACGGTAATCCATCAAAATCCTGTCTCATTGGATTTATAAGATTATTTTATTGTCACTTTTGATTTCAACTATTTGTCCTGAGAATTTATGCAATTTTTTTTTAAATTTTTTAATTGTTATGTTAATCCCCACACATTACATCATTAGTTTTAGATAGAGTATTCCATGATTCATTGTTTGTGCATAACACCCAGTGCTCCATGCAGAACGTGCCCTCCTCAATACCCATCACCAGGCTAACCCATCCTCCCACCCCCCTCCCCTCCAGAACCCTCAGTTTGTTTTTCAGAGTCCATCGTCTCTCATGGTTCTTCTCCCCCTCCGATTTCCCCCCCTTCATTCTTCCCCTCCTGCTACATTCTTCTTCTTCTTTTTTTCTTTCTTAATATATATTGCATTATTTGTTTCAGAGGTACAGATCTGAGATTCAACAGTCTTGCACAATTCACAGCGCTTACCAGAGCACATACCTTCCCCAGTGTCCATCACCCAGTCACCCCATCCCTCCCCCCCCCCCCCCCACTCCAGCAACCCTCAGTTTGTTTCCTGAGATTAAGAATTCCTCATATCAATGAGGTCATATGATACATGTCTTTCTCTGTTTGACTTATTTCGCTCAGCATAATACCCTCCAGTTCCATCCACGTCGTTGCAAATGGCAGGATCTCATTCCTTTTGATGGCTGCATAATATTCCATTGTATATATATACCACATCTTCTTTATCCATTCATCTGTTGATGGACATCTTGGCTCTTTCCACGTGCACCCCGAGAATTTATGCAATTTAAAGCAAAATGATAATATATTATTTTGTATCTTTTTTGCCAAATGTTTTCACACATATGCTCACTTTCTCCTCACTAAATCCCTTGTGAGGAGAGATCTGTGTGCCCATTTTAGAGCTGAGAAAATTAAATCAAAGGAAGGTTAAGTAGCTTGCCCTAGATTAAACATGGAGCTAGGAAGTGGCAGAGCTGGGATTGTAAATTAGGTTTATCTGTACCAAAACAGAAAATGGAAAATGGTTAGGTCATCAGGCGTGTGATATAAAATAATACAAAGCAGGGGAGATAGAAGAAACAGTTTTGAAAAATTGGTTAAAATTTATGTGCAAGATTTATTTACCCTTATGGCCTATTTCCTTGTGAAACTGAACCTTGAACCAGAGTAGAGAAAACAGATGACTGGATAAGAGTCATCTCAATGCTGGAGAACCAACTTAAAACGAATGTCCTACTAATAGCTAGTCATGGGGATCATATCCAGATGTGGAATAGAACAGTTTTGTCTTAGGAGGTAAACTAAGTAGCTTTAACTAGTGCTGGGAGAATTATTTTGCTACCAACCCGTTTGCTTAGAGTGAAAGAGCATAGGTTTCTAATTAAAGAGCATGCTTACTTGCCCATGGAGAGAGTGGGCTGAACAGACAAGTTCATGAGCAGGCACATTTTTGTTTAGCCTATTTTCCATGTTGTATGAGGACTGCTCAGAAGGGTAGGCTGTGATGGAGGTGGGATGTAAGCATTAGGTGTGCACAGAAAGCACTCAAAGATAAGAGCTTTATTTCTGATACCAGACTGTTAGAATACTCTCTCTGCCACTCACTATGTAAACCTCCTGAGCCTTGTTTTGCTCAACTGAAAAGTAGAGATAATACGTGCTTGACTAATAGGGATTTTGGGAGGATTGGGTATGTTTTTACATGTAAATACTTAGAGTTATATCTGGCTCATAGTAAGACCAACAAGTAAGTGTTGGCTATTATTCCTATTATTTCTTTTTTTTAAAAGATTTTATTTATTTATTTGAGAGAGAGAGAGTGAGCAGGGGGGAGGATCAGAGGGAGAGGGAGAAGCAGACTCCCCATTGAGCGGGAGCCTGATGCGGGACTCCATCCCAGGACCCCGAGATCATGACCTGAGCCAAAGGCAGACACTTAACCGAATGAGCCTCCCAGGTGCCCCTATTCCTAATATTTCAAGAGCTGGCCCAAAGTGGAATATATGGTTCTGTAGAAAAGCATTCTGGGAAGTGTTTGCCTATCTCCAAGAACACAACCAATGAGATGACATTTCCCGTGACATTCCAATTGAGTTATATTTATCCCATTTAAAATACATTTTTTAAAGACAAACATCCCTTCTTTTTTTTTTAATGTAGTGATTCAACAATTCCATACATCACCTGGTGTTAATCACATGTGCACTCCTTAGTCCCCCTCACCTATTTAAACCATCCCTTTACCCTCCTCCCCGCTGGTAACCATCTGTTTGTTCTCTATAATTAAGAGTCTGTTTCTTGATTAGTCTCTTCCCCCCCACCTTTGCTTGCTTGTTTTGTTTCTTAAATTCCACATATGTATGAAATCATATGGTATTTGTCTTTCTCTGACTGGCTTATTTCACTTAGTGTTATACCCTCTAGCTCCATCCATGCCATTGCAAATGACAAGATTTCATTCTTTTTATGACCAAATAATATTCCACTGTATATATATACCACATCTTCTTTATACATGACTTTATCGATGGACACTTGGCTGCTTCCATATCATGGCCATTTTAAATAATACTGCCATAAACATACAGGTGCATGTATTCCTTTGAATTAGGGTTTTTGTATTCTTTGGGTAAGTATCCAGTAGTGCAATAGCTAGATCATAGGGTAGTTCTATTTTTAACTTTTTGAGGAACCTCCACACTGTTTTTCAGAGTGGCTGCATTCCTGCCAAGAGTGCATGAGGGTTTCTTTTTCTCCACATCCTCACCAGCACCTGTTGTTTCTGGAGTTGATCTTAGCCATTCTGACAGGTGTGAGGTGATATCTCATTGCAGTTTTGATTTGCATTTCCTGATGATGAGAGATGTTGAGCATCTTTTCATGTGTCTGTTAGCCATTTGTATGTCTTCTTTGGAGAAATATCTGTTCATGTCTTCTGCACACTTTTAAATTGGATTATTCGTTTTTTGGTGTTGAGTTGTATCAGTTCTTTATAGATTTTGGATATGAAATTTTTATTGGCTATGTCATTTGCAAATATCTTCTCCCATTCCATAGGTTGCCTTTTAGTTTTATTGATTGTTTTCTTTGCTGTGTAAAAAGTTTTTACTTTGATGTAGTCCCAATAGTTTATTTTTGCTTTTGTTTCCCTTGCCTCAGGAGACATATCGAGAAAAGAGTTGCTATGGCTGATGTCAAAGAAGTTACTGCCTGTGTTCTCTTCTAGGATTTTAATGGTTTCAGATCTCACATTTAGGTCTTTAATCCACTTTGAATTTATTTTTGTATATGGTATAAGAAAGTGGTCCAGTTTCTTTCTTTTGCATGTGGCTGTCCAGTTTTCCCAGCACCATTTGTTACAGAGACTTTTTCCCACTGGATATTCTTTCCTGCTTTGTTGAAGATTAATTGACCATATAGTTGTGAGCTTATTTCTGGGTTTTCTATTCTGTTCCATTGATGTATGAGTCTATTTTTGTGCCAGTTGCTGTTATGATTACTCCAGCTTTGTAATATAACTTAATGTCTGGAATTGTGATGCCTCCAGCTTTTTTTCCCCCAAGATTGCTTTAGTTATTCGGGGTCTTTTGTGGCTCCATACAAATATTAGGATTGTTTGTTCTAGCTCTGTGAAAAATGCTGTTGGTATTTTGTTAGGGATTGCATTAACTGTGTAGATTGCTTTGGATAGTATAGACATTTTAACAATATTCTTCCAATCCATGAGCATGGAATGTCTTTCCATTTCTTTGTGTCATCTTCAATTGTTTCATCAGTATTTTATAGTTTTCAGAGTACAGGTCTTACCTCTTTGGTTAGGTTTAATCTTAGGTATCTTACGGTTTTTGGTGCAATGGTAAATGGGATTTTTTTCTTAATTTCTCTTTCTGCTGCTTCATTATAGAAATATGTTGTATTTCTATACACTGATTTTGTATCCTGCAACTGTACTGAATTCATTTATCAGTTGTAGCAGTTTTTTGGTGGAGTCTTTCAGGTTTTCTATATATAGTATCATGTCATCTGCAAATAGTTTTACTTCTTCCTTACCTATTTGGATGCCTTTTATTTCTTTTTGTTGTCTGATTGCTGTAGCTAGGACTTGTATTTATCCCATTTTTAATGTTCCTTTCTGTGGGTTTGTATGTGGTTCTAGGATTCCTATTTTAAAATGTGTCATTTCTGTCCTGGAACTGATGATGAACACATTCACTAAATATGCCCAAGTATAAACAGGTTTTCTAGAAGTGCAGTAACATGCTTTGAGAAAGAAATTGATTAACCAAAGCAGATTTTAATTGACTTGTCCATGTGAGTTTGTCATTTTAATTATTAGGTTTTTAATACCATCAAATCAGTTAACGGCACTAAGAAAACAACTGCTCTTGTCAGAGAGTAAATAATGTATAGTCATTCTAGTGTGAAGGTTATTTTTGTATCATGTTTCATTGTGCTAGCCTGTCTGATTTATGGCTGTAACCAACCGACCCTGGCTCTGGCCCCTATCTGCTCACACAGTAATTTTAAACCTGTCCCTCTCAAAAAGACACTGCCAAAGTATTTATGGGAGTCTCCAAGGGTTATCTTACATGAGTTCTGAATTAGCCAGACCACCATCACTGCTGCTGATACTGTGCTGCCTTGCCAGCCTGTTGTATCCTGTTGATTATTCTGGCTATCGATGCTCTCAATCCTCATAGAACAATGAGACCTTGTCAATCAACTGCAAAGTCAGAAGGGGCAAAGCTTTCTCCTTCCTGCATTATGTTCCCTTAGGGGAATCTCATAGCATGGTTATTTGGGTCCTGAGATGTTACAAAGTTTAACTCACTTGCCTTTTACTCACAGTCTTAATACACCAGAGCACATATTTGCCCAGTCAGAGTTATTGGGTTGAGATGGATTTAGGCAACAACAACTATGCTATAAATGTAAACTCTGCCTGCCCCTCGTTCTCAGCCCCTCTCGCTAAATCTGACTCATCATGCCTGACTTCTTTTTGCTCATTGGTGGATTCTTTCCCAGGGGCCCTACAATCTGTTCAGAAACATATCTTCAGCTGGGTTCTCCATACATTCATCAGAAATCCAAGAGGAGATATGGCTGATGTCCTTTATCAGAAGATTTTGTACCAGTACAAATTAATCATTGTTATTGGTTTATTGGTGGAGAGTGGTAAAGAAAGCATAACCTAACTCCACCTGCCAGATGTAATTGAATCCTAGATATGGCCCAATTGGGACCATGCTGTTAAACTATGTTTACATCTCTAAGCTGCATGCTTGTGAAATTGTCATGACCTGGAATGTCTTGTCCCCCTCTCTGCAATTCCTATCTGACCATTTTCAAAACCTTTAACAAAGTTTACCTTTTCTAAGAAGACTTCCCCAGTTAACCACAACTGATTAAAAAAAACTTTCTATGCTCCACATTCCATGCTCCAATTTTATGTTGATATATATTTTCAATACATTTTAAAAGTTCCTTGCTCCCTCACTCAGTAGATATTTATGAACACTTACTACATGCTGGGGATATTGCAGTGGACAAAACAGACATGATTCTCTGCCTTCATGAACCTGACATCCTAGTGAGAGAGATAACAAAGAAATAAACAATCAAGCAAGCAAGATAATTTCAGATAGTGATAAAGGATACGAAGAAAAGCAAGACAAGGAGATAGAGATTGAAGGAGAGACAAGCTAACTACATAGGGTGGCCTGAGAAGGCTTCTCTGAGGAGGTGACATTTTAACTCAGCCCTAAAAGATGAGGACTCAGTCATGCAAATAATGTTCCAGGAGGAGAAAACAGCAAGTACAGAGTCCCTGAGGCAGAAATGATTTTAGTGTGCTCGAAAAACTGAAAGATGTTTTCAGGACGGTTGGAGCACCATGAGTATGAGGTTCACTTATCAGTTTCTCTGGTTCTGGGTTATATTTCTCAATTAGACTGTGAATATTGAGGACTAGGATGCAGGGGCCAGGCTGTCTGTTTTTTCCCTAGTATCTGTTGTTCTGTTTTTTAACTGGTATGTTTAGACGATTTATATTTAACGTAATTGTTGATGTGTTTGGATTTAGGTCTGCCATGTTTGTTTGTTTTTTTCTTCTATGTTTTATTCCTTTATTTCTCTCATCCTGCCTTATTTTGGGATAAACATTTTTACTATTCTGTTTTCACCTATTATTGTGTACAATATTTTTTAGTGATTTCTCTGTGTTACAAAATCCATCTTTAAATTTTAACATTTCTGATAATAAACTTTTTAAAGAACAGTCTTAGGTTTACAGGAAAATCAAACAGTAACATTTCTGATAATTAATAAACTTTTTAAAGAACAGTCTTAGATTTACAGAAAAATCAAACAGTATAGAGTGTTCTCATATTACCACCCTCTACTCCCACACAGTTACCCCTATTATTAACATCTTCTTTTAGTATGGTACATTTGTTACAATTAACAAGCCAATATTGATACATTATTATTAACTAAAGTCCATAGTTTACATTAAGGTTTATTCTTTGTGTTGCATAGTCCTGTGGGTTTTGACAAATGCATAATGTCATGTATTCACCATTACAGTATCATACAGAATAGTTTCACCACCCTAAAAATTTCTTATGATCCATCCAGTCATCCCTCCATACCCCCACACAAACCCCTGGCAACCACTGATCTTTTTACTATCTTTATAGTTTTGCCTTTTCCATAATATCATATAGTTGGAATCTTACAATATATGGCCTTTCAGACTGGATTCTTTCACTTAGCAATATGTATTTAAAGTTCTTCCATGTCTTTTTGTGGCTTGATAGCTCATTTGTTTTCATTGCTTAAGTAACATTCCATTGTATGGATGTACCAAAGATGTTTGTTTATCCATTCGCCTATTGAAGGACATCTTGGTTCCTTCCACCTTTGGTGATCAAGAATAAAGCTGCTATAGATATTTGTGTGCTATTTGTTTTTTTTTTCTGGACATAACACAATTGCTGGATCATATGGTAAAAGTATGTTTAACTGTGTAAGAAACCGTTAAACTGTCCTCCAAAGTGGAAGTACCATTTTTCATTGCCATTAACAATAAGTGAGAGTTTCCCATGTTCTGAATCCTTGCCAGGATGTAATATTGGGTTTTTGGATTTTAGATATTCTAATAAGTGTGTAGTGGTATCTCATTGTTGTTGTAATTTGTAATTCCCTTATGACATATCATGTTGAGCATCTTTTCATATGCTTATTTGCCACCTGTATATCTTTTTTGATGAGGTAGCTCTTTAGATCTTTTGTCCATTTTGAAAACTGGTTTGTTTTCTTATTGTTGAGTTTTAAAAGTTTTTTTTATATTTTGGATATGAATATCTTTACCAGATATGTGTTTTGTGAATGTTTTATCCCAGTCTGTGGCTTGTCTTTTCATTATCTTAACAGTGCCTTTTGCAGAGAACACATTTTTAATTTTAACAAAGCTCAACTTTTCAATTTTTTTCATACATTGTGTTTTTGGTTCTTGTATCTAAAAAGTCATAACCAAACTCAAGGTCACCTAGATTTTCCTCTGTTATCTTTTAGAATTGTTATAATTTTTCATTTTACAATAGATCCATTTTGAGTTAATTTTTGTGAAAAATGTAAGGTCTATGTCTAGATTCACTTTTTTTTTTTTTGCATTTGAATGTCCAATTGTTACATCACCATTTGTTGCAAAGACTGTCTTTTCTCCTTTGAATTGTATTTGCTCTTTAGTCAAAGATCAGTTGACTATATTTGTGTGGGTCTATTTCTAGGTTATTCATTTGGTTCTATTGATCTATTTGTCTGTTTTTTTCACCAATACCACACTGTCTTGATTACTGTAGCTTTATAGTAAGTCATGAAATCAGACACTGTCAGTCATCCAACTTTGTTCTCTTTCTTCAGTATTGTGTTGGCTATTCTGGATCTTCTGCCTTTCCATATTTACTCTAGAATCAATTTGTTGATATCCACAAAATAACTTGATGGGATTTTGATTGGGATTGTCTTGAATCTATAGATCCAGTTGGGAAGAATGACCATCTTAAAAATATTGTCTTCTTATCCATAACATGGAATATCTCTTCATTTATTTAAATAACTGAATTCTTCCCTCAGATTTGTAGTTTTCCTCATATAGACCCATTTTGTTAGAACTGTAACTGAAGATTTAATTTTTTTGGATGGTAATGTAAATAGCATTGTGTTTTTTATTTCATATTCCAAACTGTCAGTGCTGGTATATAGGAAAGCACTTGACTTTTGTATATTAATTACATAGCCAGCAACCTCGCTATAATCGCTTGTTAGGTCCAGGAGTTATTTTGTCCATTCTCTGGGATTTTCTATATCGGAAATCATGTCATCTGTGAATGAAGATAGTTTTATTTCTTCCTTCCCAATCTGTATACCTTTTGTTTCCTTTCTTCTCTTACTGCATTAGTTAGGACTTCCAGTATATTTCAGTATAATGTTGAATCGGAGTGGTAAAAAGGGTCAATCTTGTCTTGTTCTCAGTCTTAGTGGGAAAACACCTAGTTTCTCACCATTAAGTATGATGTTAGCCATAGATTTTTTTTTGAGAGGTGGGAGGGAGGAACAAAAGGAGAGGGAATCTTAAGCAGGCTCCATGCTCAGGGCAGAGCCTGGTGGGGGGCTCGATCTCACAACCCTGAGATCATGACCTGAGCTGAAATCAAGATTGGGATGCTTAACCGATGGAGCCACGCATTTGTCCCAAAAAAATTTTTTTCATAGATGTTCTTTAATAAGTTAAGGAATTTTCCTGTATTCCTAATTTGCTGAGGTTTTTTTTTATTTAAAGATTTTATTTATTTATTTGACAGAGAGAGACACAGTGAGAGAGGGAACACAAGCAGGGGGAGTGGGAGAGGGAGAAGCAGGCTTCCCGCAGAGCAGGGAGCCCAATGCGGGGCTCGATCCCAGGACTCTGGGATCATGACCTGAGCCGAAGGCAGACGCTTAACAACCGAGCCATCCAGGTGCCCCTTGCTGAGTTTTTTTTAAAATCACAAGTGAAATTTGGATTTTGTCAATTTCTTATTGAATCTATTGATTATGATTGTATGATTTTTCTCCTTTAGCCTGTTATGTGATTGATCACATTAATTGATTTTTGAATTAGAACATAACTGGAATAAATTCCAGTTGTTGATGGTGCATAATTTATTTTATAAATTTATAAATTATAAAATTATTGGATTCAATTTACTAATATTTTTTGAGTATTTTTGCATGTAAGTTCATGAGAGATATTGGTCTATAGTTTTCCTTTCATGTAATACCTTTTTCTGGTTTTGATATTGGGGTAATGCTGGTCTCATAGAAAGAATTAGGAAGTGTACTCTGCTTCTATTTTCTGGTAGAAAATTGACATTATTCCTTCTTTAAATGTTTGATAGGATTCAGCAGTGAAAACATCTGGGCCTTGTGCTTTCTTTTTTGGAAGATTATTAATTTTGACTTAATACTTTTAATAGATATAGACCTATTCAGATGGTCTTTTTCTTCTTATGTGACTTTTGGTAGTTGTGTCTTTAAAGGAATGGGTCTGTTTCATCTAAGTTATCAAATTTGTAAGCATAGAGTTGTTCATAATACCCTTTATTTTCCTTTTAATGACCATGGGAAAAGTAGTGGTGTCCTCTTTTTCATTTCTGATGAGTAATTTGTGTCTTCTCTCTTAGCTCTTTCTTGGTTAGACTGACAGATGATTATCAATTTTATTGTTCTTTTCAAAGAATCAGCTTTTGATTCATTGATATTCTCTACTGGTTTTCTGTTTTTAAGTTCATTGATATCCTCTCTATTTTTTAATTATTTATTTTCTTCTGCTTGCTTTAGGCTTATATTGCTCTTCTTTCTATAGTTTCCTAATACGTAAGTTTAGATTATTGATTTTACATCTTTCTTCTTTTCTAACATATGCATTTGATGGTATAAATTTTCCTCTAAGCATTGCTCTTGCTGCACTTCACAAAATTTTCTAAGTTGTATATTCATATTAATTTAGTTCACAACATTTTTAAATTTCTCTTGAGACTTCTTTGATCTATATATTATTTAGAAGTCTTTTTTTAAAGGTTTTATTTATTTGTTTGAGAGAGAGTGAGAGAAAGAGCATGAGCAGGGTGAGGGGCAGAGGGAGAAGCAGACTGCCTGCTGAGCAGGGAGCCCAATGCGGGGCTCAATCCTGGGACCCTGGGATCATGATCTGGGTTGAAGGCAGATGCTTAACCGACTGAGCCACCCAGGCTCCCCATAGAAGTCTATTGTTTAATCTCCAAATATTTTGGCATTTTTCCAGCTATCTTTCTGTCATTGATTTCTAGATCAATTCCATTGTGTTCTGAGAGCATACCCTTAATGATTTTTAATCTTTTAAATGTGTTAGTATATTTTATGGGATATGATGTGGTCTATGTTAGTGAATGTTCATGTCAGCTTGAGAAGTATGTGTATTCTGTTGTTGTTGGGTGAATTATTCTATAATGTCAATTGGACATGATTGATGATGCCTTTCAGGTCAACTATATCCTTATTGATTTACTGTTCACTGGATCTGTCAATTACTGATAGAGGAGAGGATTTGTTCATTTCTCCTCATAGTTTTATCAGTTTTTGCCTTACATATTTTGATGTTCTCTCGTTAGGTGCATACATGTCAAGAATCAGTATAATTTCTTAGAGAATTGATCCCTTTATCATTATGTTTCATCTATCTCATCTCTGATAATTTCTATTTTTTTCTGAAGTCTGCTTTGTCTGAAATTAACACAGCTATTTCAACTTTCTTTTTATTAGTGTTAGCATGGTATATCTTTCTCCATCCTTTAATATATCTGTCTCTTTATATTTAAAGTGAGTTTCTTATAGACAACATGTAGTTGGTCCTTATTGTTTTATTTACTCTGACAGTCTCTGTGTTTTAATTGGTATATTTTAGGTTGTTCACCTTTAAAATGATTATTTATATCATATGATAGATTAATATCTACCATATTTGCAACTGTTTTCTATTCATTGTATGTGCTCTTTTTTTAAATCTTTTCCTATTTTTCTGCCTTCTTTGGTTTTAATTGAGCATTTTATATAACTCAATTTTGTCTTTTCTCTTAGCATATCAATTATACTTCTTTGAGAATTCTACTAGAGTCTCCAATATGCATTTACAAAGAATCTAAGTCCACTTCCACTAATAACACTATGCCATTTCATGGGTAGTGCAGGTACCTCATAACAACCTTATAACAGAGTATTCCCAAATCCTCTTTCCTATCCCTTATAATATTGCTGTCATTATTTCACTTGTCCATATGCTACAGTCTCCTAATACACTGTTGCTATCATTACTTCAAAGAGTTATCTGTTAGATCAGTTAAGCCTAATAAAACATACAAGATTTTGTTTTACTTTCATTTATTCCTTCTCTGATGCTCTTCCTCTTTTTATGTAGATCTGAGTTTCTGACATATATAATTTTCCCCCTCTCTGAAGAGCTTGTTTAACATTTCTTGCAAGGCAGGTCTACTGGCAACACATACCTTCAGTTTTTGTCTGAGAGTCTTTTGAAGAATAATTTTGTTGAATATAGAACTCTAGGTGATGTTTTTCTTTCAACACTCTAAATATTTTAGTCCACTCTCTTCTTGTTTGCATGGTTTCTGAGAAGTCCATTGTAATTCTTATCCTTGTTCTTCTGTAGGTAAGGTGGGTTTCCCCCTCTGATTTTCTTCAAGAATTTCCTCTAGTCTTAGGTTTTCTTCAGTTTGAATATGATATACAGAGTTGTAGATTTTATGGAATTTTTTTATACTTGGTAATTTCTGAGCTTCTTGTATCTATGGTTTAGGGTCAAACATTCATTTTGGGAAAATGTCAGCCCATTACTTCAAATATTTCTTCTGTTCCTTTCTATTATACTTATTGAGATATTTACATTTTTTTCCTCTTCCTGTATTCCTGAAGTTCCAAGTTTTCTTCTGGTATTATTTCCCTTTTATCCAAAGAAATTCCTTTAGCAATTAAGAACGGGTAAACTGTTTATGAATTTAGTTTCCTTTGTTTGAGAATGTTTTTATTTTACCTTCACTCCTGAAGGATGTTTTCACTGGACACAGAATTCTGGGGTGACAATTCTTTTCTTTCAGCACTTTTAAAGTATCATGTAACTTCCTTGTTCTCCATGATCTCTAATGAGAAATCTACAGTCCTTTGTAACATACTCCCTACCCCATTTCCCTCTGGTTGCTTTCAGGATTTTTTTCTTTGTCTTTATTTTTCAGAAGTTCAACCATGATGTATTATCTTGACATGTGTTTCATTGGGTTTATCCAGTTTGAGATTCCCTCAACTTCTTGAATTGTAGGGTTTTTTTTTTCTTTTGCTAAGCTTGAGATGTTTTCAGCTATTATTTCTTCAAATTTTTTTTTCAGCACTCCATTATTTTTCTTCTCCTTCTAAGACTCTGAGGACACTGTTGTTAAACCTTTTCTTACTACTCCAAAGTTCTCTGAGGCTCTGTTCATTATTTTTTTTAAATTTTATTTTATTTAAAAAATTTTATTTTATTATGTTATGTTAGTCACCATACAATACATCATTCGTTTTTGATGTAGTGATCCATGATTCATTGTTTTCATATAACACCCAGTGCTCCATGCAGTATGTGCCCTCCTTAATACCCATCACTGGGCTAACCCATCCCCCCACCCACCTCCCCTCTAAAACCCTCAGCTTGTTTCTTGGAGTCCATAGTCTGTTCATTATTTTAAAACCATTTTTGTTTCTACATTTCAGAGTAGGTAATGTCTTTTGATTCTATTTCAGATTCACATTTTCCTCTGTCCTGTCCACTTTGCTAATGATTCTATCTAATGAGTTTTTAATTTCAGTTACATTTTTAATTCTAACATTTTCACTTGATTCTTTTATATATCTTTTTTCTTTATAGATAATTTTGTATTTTACTGTTTGCTTCAAGAGTGTTCATTATTGTTCATTTGAGCATTTTTATAATAGCTGCATTAAAGTATCAGATAATCCCAACATCTGTGTCATTTCACGACTGACCTCTTGAGTATCTTACGTCAGCTGAGATTTTTGCGGTCGTTCATATGTCTAGTAATTTTGGATTGTATCATGGACATTTTGAATATTACATTTTTTTATTTTAGAGAGACAGAGCATGCACATGTGCAAGCGAGGGGAGGGGTAAAGGAGGAGAGAGAGGGAGAGAGAGAGAGAATCTCAAGCAGACTCCCCACTGAGTGTGGAGCCCAATGCGGGGTTCAATCTCATGACCCTGAGATCGTGACCTGAGCGGAAACCAAGAGTTGGACGCTTAAGCAACTGAGCCACCCAGGCACCCCTGAATATTACATTTTGAGACCTAGGACTTGTTTAAATCCTGTTGAGCATGTTGATATTTTGTTTTTGATCAGGTAATCCATCTGGTTTAGTTCAGACCACAAGTTCCAACACTTCTTTTGTGGGCTGAAGTTCCTATGTCAGTTTAGTTTTTAAAACTTTTGCAGTGTTATTTGAATCTGTCCTGCCTATGTGCTACCCAGTGGCCAGACTGGGATCTAGGTAGTGGTCTGTTTTTTAGTTCAGTTCTTGAAACTGAACTTGGTATTCTGTTTCAAACCAGATCTACACATGCATGCTTGGGGAATGAGAGTAGGAGTTCATAAGCAACTTTATGGAGTTGCATTCATGAGCTCCTCCCTCTCTTCAATCTTCCCAATATTTTCTGGTTCCCTGGGGGCTCTATTTTTTTATCTTTTGACTAGAAACCACCTACTTTCATGATTGGCCCAGTGCCAGGGCCAAGCATCAAGAAGACAGAGAGAAAATAAAAAAGTAATGGGCTTTTTCTTGGAGCTATACCTCAACCAGAGGGAGAGAAAAGTTCTCTCCTTCAGGGTTTTTTTCCAGTGTCTGCTGCTGCCATTGCTATAGCTGTAGGATCACCTAGAGACTGAGGTACTATGAATAAGTGAGAAAGAAGGAAAAGAAACCAGGGTTTTCTTCTACTTTATGAGCATTACTAGTTCCTTTTCCTGCTCCTCCAGCCAGAAGTAGAGAGATTTTTTAGGGGGCTTTCTCTATCTGTACCATAGTGCTCACTTTTGGGTTTCTGACGCTTTGATTACTGGCCAGGTGATTTGGGCGGGGGGAATACAGTAAACTCACTGCTAGGTTGGTGATGCCTCAAATTCTGGTGTTCTTTCTATCCCTGATATTTACCTTTCAAACAGATGCTCCATGTATTCTGCCTGAGTTTTGTGATTAATTTCAGTGAGAGAAAAGTCACTTATTCCAACTTATCTGGGGCCAAATCTCAATTCCATTCTTTAGAGTAATTTTGGTTTGTTGCAGGAAATGATTCATTTTCTTTTTGAAATCAAAGCAAAGTAAAAAAAAAAACAGTTAAGACTTAATTAACTGGAACTCTTTTTAAAAATACAGGTTTTTTTAAATTTTATTTTTAAGTAATCTCTACACCAAATGTGTGTGTACAACCTTGAGATCAAGAGTCACATGCTCCACTGACTGAGCCAGCCAGGCACCCCTTAATTAACTGGAACTCTTGAGTACATAAACATGTTGTTTCTTCTTGATACAGCAATTTTAAGATTTTATTGGGGTGATATCTTAAGTGCAACAAACATACTGCTCATTTTCATTACCTCCTCTTCCTCTGTGCCCCAGATTGGCACGTAAAAGATGGTGATCAGGTGTAAAAAGCTACTATACTAAGTGGCAAAGTGGGATTTCAACTCAAGTATGTCTAATATCATAGCCTAAGCTTTTCACCATTATACTATGCTGCCTTTTAAAGTTAAATAAATGCTGCCCCACATCTAGAATTTTTACTGAATGTGTTACATTTGTTGTTCACTCCCTTGACCTTCCTCCTCAATCCCTATAGGAGGAGTATACTTCCCTACCCTTTTAATATTGAGCTTGGTCATATGATTTGCTTTGGTCTAGTGGTGGTTGGAGTATGACCCCAACCCCTTGACTTTGGGCTTAGCCATCTGACTAAAGAGACATGACAAGAGCAGAGGCGTGGAATGTGTTTTGTGGTTAGGCTTATCCTTTGCCTTTCTTCTACTGCCATGAAAGGAACATGTCCCAGAGATCCTGCTGTTCCAAGAAAAATGAGAGACATATGGAACGTACCTGGACCCATCCCACAGCTTGGTGCCAAGCCCACATAGGCCTAACCTAGGTAAATGACATGCGAGTAAAAATAAATGATTGTTTCAGGTTTCTGAGTTTGGGGGTGGTTACTACGCAGCATTATTGTGGCAAATGACAGACTAATTATGACCATATAAATATTTGGTTGAGGACATCTTATGTTTCCACATGAAATTTAAATGAACACGTGATTTTTATTTAAATTATAAAGCCTAGGGATATTGTAATCTCTGCTTTCTTCACTGCTTACTATTTCCAGGCCTGTTTTCCTCCTAGAAGAGTTCTTACTAAGGAATAGGATTTTCTTTTTATTGCCAGCTCTGCTAGTTCTGCCAAATTCTGCTCATTTTTGGGGGGGGGCTTCAGAGCATGGTGGAGACTTGTGGTGTGAAGCATCAAAGTTCCTACTTCCTTAAACTGGATTTGTTATTCTTGGTCCCCTTTGTAAATGCAGCGTCAGCATCCCTATAGGTCTTCCTGCATGGGTCCTGCTGACAAAAAGCCACAGATCATAGGGTTGTATGCTGGTGCATTCCTCATGACTGTTTCTTCCCATGTGGTAAACTCTAGAATGGGATCTAACCAGACTTGGGCTTGAATAATACTTCTATCCTTTAATGTCTGCAGGACTGTGGGTAAGCTACATACTGTCTCTGAGCTTCAGATTCCTCATATGTGAAGTGGGTTTATAATCTCTGCCCAGCCTCCCTCATGGCATTGTTCTGAACTTCAGGAGCTCAGTAAAGGTTAAAGAGATCTTATGATTCTTGTTATTTACCATGAATATGTTCAGCAAGCTAGGAGCTAGTAGTAGTCACCACCAGGGTTCTTTCCTTTATATGCCTTAGGAGAGGGAGTTTTCAGGAAGCTGTGGCATGGCAAGTCCATTTCACTACCTCTGGCTCCTGACACAGCCTGGGCTCAGCAATCTCACTTTCTCCTCTGTACCTTTTTTTCCACCACCCGGGTAGGAACATCCTAACCACACTCACCATCTGCCTAGGACTTAGAGAATCCTATTTCCTTGGCAACAGAAATTTAGGTATCCAAGTGTGTTAGCTTTGAGGAGCCGAAGCAGTGGAAGGCTGCTCTCATTGCTCTAGGCTTCTTAGAGTTGTCCCCAGTAGCTTATCAAATGCAGAGTATATGGCCTAGAGATTAAAGAAAAGATGTCTAGCCTAGCTGCTTTCTGTCAGATGCATGGGCCTTAAAGATGTTTTGCAAAAATAAGGCAGCTTTTCTATTTCATTCTTAGTGGTCTTTTAGAACCATACAACCTGTGGAGCCTAGAAAAGAGTAATACTTATGATTGCATCTATCCTTTGGTTCATAAGAGTAATTGGTAGGACTTTACATTGGGAGAGAATTCTATTATTATTACTATGTGTCAAGTGCTTTACATTCTTTATATCATTCATTCAGATTTAGTTCTGACATCAGCCCTTTTATTCTCATTTTACAGATCAGGAAACCTAGGCTTAGGGTAAGTAAATTAACAGAGTCAGAAGTTACACCCACATCTGTCTGAATCCAGAGCTTATGTTTCCCATGACATCACACAGCCATTGTTTACATTTTGCTTGTGCTTGGTCATTCTAAGGGTATGGTAATATGTGTTCTACCGTCATTTTGATCAACAGTGGCTAGAGCCAGGATATGGAATGAGACAACCCTAGGTTTGAATTCTATAATTTATCAACTGTATGATCTTAGAAAATTCATTTAATCTCTCTGAGTCCCCGTTTTCTTTCTTTCTTCTTTTTTTTAAAAGATTTTATTTATTTATTTGACAGAGAGAGACACAAGCAGGGGGAGGGGAGAGGGAGAAGCAGGCTTCCCGCGGAGCAGGGAGCCCGATGTGGGGCTCGATCCCAGGACCCTGAGATCATGACCTGAGCCGAAGGCAGACACTTAACGACTGAGCCACCCAGGCGCCCTGAGTCCCCGTTTTCTTATGGGACTAATATAGCGTTTCTCTCATAGGGCATTGGGGAGATTAAATGAGAGGATACATGTGAAGGGCCTTGTGTAGTGTCTAGCATAGTCCTGATATAGATTTAAACATTCAATAAATATTAACTGAAAAAATAATCTGTCTCAAAGTAAAAGTATCATTGGAGCCCAGATCTCTTCTGTTTGCTTTAATAGGACATCAGCAAGTTCTTGAGAATTTAGTTGTAGGATGTTAAAGCTAGATGAGATCTTAGGCTTGGTTCATCCAAACTCCTCACTTTGTATATGGTGAAACTGAGGTTCAGAGAAGAGGAGAGGGACTTGAATTTGTGTTATCCTCTACTGCTTCAGTTGCACCTCCGGATAAAGTGGTCAATTTCATGTTTCTTGGTCTTGCTTTATCTGTTTGAAACTGGCAAGGATCTCTACCCTTCTATTTACCAGGCCTAAGATTTATAAGTAGAAAATGAGATTTTATTTGTGATTAGAAAAGTGTGTATTTCTTCTAGTATGCCCCTCTTTCCCATACTCCACATATTCTCACAGTTCCCAGGCCAAACTTGCAATTCAAGGAGTGTCCTCTATCTCTGGATAGCTCTTTACCTTCTTCATAATGATTATTGTAAAAAATTCCTTGTCTTGTGTCCCATTTCTTTTGGGACATGTTGTATGTCAAATTTACCTGGTAATGTAGACTATAGGTTAATGTGTTAATGCTCTAATGTATTACCTTTCCCATATATCATCTGCATATTAGCAGGATGCTTCCCTCAAAGAAATGATATGCAGTGGAATTTTATGCATGAAGGCATTAGGTTATGGAAGAGAGAAATTTGAGTAGGTAGCTTTCTCACACTACCTGGATGGCCACTTGGAAAATATCTATCCTTTGGAGCCTTCTAAGAGAAAGATAGGGAATCTTCTTAGGATTACAATGAGGTATGGCCTTTGCTTGTTAGCCTTTTGCAGCAGTGGGGGGGGGCGCTGAAGTAGAAGTTGCTATAGCTCTTAGTGATGGGGCCTGGACTGCTTGGGTTCTGGGGTTGGAGGTTGGCATTTGAGACCTTTTATAGAGTATTTAATGGGATAAGGATTGAGATGGGTTTGAATCTGGATAAAACCAGCAAGAGGGATCCTGTTAGAATCAAGGCCAGAGGCATCTTCTGCCATTCCTTTGAAGGCAGTAGGACTCCAGACATTACAAAGTAACTGGTACTCATCTTCATCATCCTGTTCATCCTCATCAGGAGAGACACAAGCATACTGTACTGGCTGAACATAAAGGTTGGACCAGCCCTGGTAACTGGCATGAGAGCTAATCCTTCCCCATCAATATTCACAGTGAGGCACTAAAACAGGGACTCTTCCTGCATTGCCAAAGTGCTGTGTCCCCTTTTACTATTAGTCTCTGCATATAAGAGGAACGGTTTGTAGGCATTGTCTAGTTTATCACTGGGTGGGCTGACTTGCCTAAGGTTGCAGATCAAATTCCTGGCTTAGTGAGGGCTATAACTCAAAGCTCCTGATGTCCTACTTTCTGCTTTTTCTTGTATACCACAGTGTCTCTGTTCTGTGAGCTAAGACAGCACATGTAGGTGGCATGGTGTCTAGAAGATCCCTGGTTTTTATGTATGTGGTTACATATGTACACACACGATGTGTGTGTATGTGTGTGTGTAGTGCTTAGAAGAGGGGCTGTCAGATACCCTCATGCATTTTAACTATCATTATTATATATAATAACTATTATATCTTAACTATCATCATAATAACTATCATTATTATAATTGATAATATTTTATATACACATAGTGCATATGAGGGCCTTGAGACTCAGTAGCCCACTCTTAGTTCACTGATCAAAGTTTATAGAATTCTTTAATGTCCCTCAAATCCACATAACAATCTCACAGGGATCAACATTGTTATTATTATTGTTGTTGTTATTATTATTATCCCAAAACACAGATAAAATAATAGGTTTAGGAAAGTTGAATGGGTGGACCAAGACACATGTAAACCAGTGAGGGACCTGAGCTGACCAAGGCCAGTGCTCATACTTCTATATCAGAGCCTCCTTCTCAAGAACTGCAGAAAAGATATCAAAGGAGGCATAAATCCTAGGTCAGCACTAGACCTACAAGACCAGATTCAGGGAAAAAGGGGAGCTGTTGTATGCAAGCAGCACACGCCTGGTAGTATGAGCTGTGGACAGTGGCATCTAAGATTTTGCTTGTTGACCAGTTCTGTTAGGACCAGCCATGCTCATGAGAGTGCCTCTTTTCATCTCAGCTGCCTTTCCATGTATGTTCAAGAAATTCCATCTAATTGGAATAAAACTGACAAAAATAATGAATTCAGATCAACTTGAAAGGCCCAGCTTTGCCATGAGGACATAATATAGCAATGTATTTGAGAAACAGAAGGTGGAGGAAAGGAAAGAGGGAACATGAGAGAGGGAGGGAGAGAGACATGAAAGCTTTTGACAGCTAAGATCTAAACATATAAAATATAGAGGTAAAAAGCAAGCAGCTGTGTGAGAACAAAGGAATACTCTGCTACTCCTTATTCTGCTTGCTGCCCAGACTCTTCAGTTGCAGCTTCTACTAAATAATAATGTGGGCTCTCTCTTTGCTCCCAGCTCAAAGAGAATGATAAAGCAGCAAAACACTCAAAAGTACAGTACAGCCACAGATAAAAGTTGATGACACGGAAATGAGCCCCACCCCCCAACACACACACACGTTGGCAACCCCTACTGGAGAAGCACAATGATAGTGAATATAATGAACAAAGAAGGAAAAGACTTTTGAGCTAAGATGGGGTAGGGAGCCTTTCTTTGGTTTCCTAATGGGGTGTTTTGATGATTGCTAATGTCTATAGTGCTCAATTTTGCAGCAGAAAGTTGGAGTGGAAGGAGAGGCTAGTTACCTCAGTGCCTCAGTTCTCAATAGGACACAGCTATCTTAGATGTGAAAGTCACACATTAGATATAATCATAGACATTAATTTCTAGGTTCTTCTGCAAATAATAAAAATTGAAGAAAAGTTGGACCCTGGGTTCTACCCATTTTCAGGAAGACATGAAATGGCCAAATGAATTTCTAGTTTTTAGAAAGGAAGTAATGATGGATTGATTGTATAAAACATAGACTGGCAAATTTGATGTTAATCCTAGACAACGACTCTAGAAATGCTATTAAAAGATAGTTTATAATCCTAAGAAGAGTTGGGTCTGATTAGTAGGAGTCAACATGGGTTTGCTGAGAAGTCATGTAATACAAATTTCATTTGCTTATTTAACTAGTTGAGTGATGGTTCTGGGGAATGTAGCATACAATATATATGTGGCTATCATCTAGGCCTTTAGCAAGATTTTCCATGCTATATTTGTGGAAAGTATGAAGATCTGTGGCCTCACTCATACAATTACGTCAATTAGTAGTTTGTTGAAGTGATAGAACGAGAATGTATGGGAACATATTTGGACACTGTTAATATGATGATTTCTAGTAACAAGCTATAGGGTTCTGTCCTCAACCTTGTTCTGTTAAACATTTTTATTCATGACTTGGTTGAAGTTATAAAAAACAGGCTCATTAAATTTATAAAGGGATAGTATATACAATGGAAGCCAGAATTATGATTCTGCAAATTTTGACAGATTTGGTAGATGGGCTGAATCTGCAAGATAAAATTTAATAAATGTAGCATAAAAGACTGTGGGGAAAGTCCAAGAAACTGATTACCCAAATATGGAGTGTGGCTTAGCAGAGTTCATATAAAGAAGATTTAGGGGCTTTAATGTTCAATGAACTCAAATGTACGTTAGTTATGAGATGTGTCTGTGTGTTTGTTTGTTTTAAATGTCTTATTCTTTTTTTATTAAAGCATAGTTGATATACAGTGTTATATTAGTTTCAAGTGTACAACATAGTGATTCAACAATTCTATATATAGAATATTATACTAATATTAATATATAAATGATAGTACATTCTATAACTATTATATGTAGAATTAGAATTCTATAAATTACTCAATGTTCACCACAATAAGCATAGTTATCATCTGTCACCATACAAAGTTATTATAATATTTTTTACTATATTCCCTATGTTGTACTTTTTATCCCTGTGACTAATTTATTTTATAACTAGAAGTTTGTACCTTTTGACCCCCTTCACATATTTTTGCCTGTGTCTGTGCATTTTTTGTGACACTGATATGGTGGTTCATACACTTGAATTCCCAGGCTGCAACCCAGATCAACTGCATAGAAATCTGTTGGGGTAGGGCCTAGAAATAAGTATGTTATTCCAATGGGAAACCAAAGTTGAGAGCCAGTGTGATAATAGAATGTGAGAGAATTGATAATATGATTGTAATGTGTATTGCTCTAACTAGAATGTTTCACTTAGTCTTGGACAATGTGTGACCAAGATGGTAAGGGGTCCTGCAGTCATACAAACTATGCCATGAGGAACTGTTGAAGGAACTGTGAGCAATCTCAGGGAAGACATAAAAGATGTCCTCAAATAAGTGTGCCAGAGGAATTACCCTTATTCTATTTAGCTCCAGAGATGAGAACTAGAACCAAGAAGAGAAGTAAAATGGAGGCAAATTTTAATTCAATGAAAGGAATAATATTCTAGGAGGGCTGTCTAAAGATGGAATAGGCTCCCTCGGGAAGAAATGATTGCCCTATAATTTGGGGACTCCAAACCCTTTGACTGCTTAACCAGTTGGTGAGGAGAGTGTGGAGAAAGCTTGTGTTATTCAGGACTCTTTTTGTGGCACATAACAGAAGCCCAATTCAAAAAGCTTAAAAATAGAGTCAATTGTATCATATAACAGGGAAGTGACTTCAGGGAGGGCTGATTCAAGGGATCAATTGATATCAGGCTCTTTCTTGCCATTTATTTTGGGCCCTGTTTGTCTTTGCTTCCTTTTATTCTGCATTCAGGCTCCCTCCATGTGGTGTCCTGGCAACCCCAGTAGAGAGAAAATATTTTCTGATACTTCTCAAAAGAGAAACACTGATTCTAAATGGACAAATGTAGTCAGAAAGCGGGTGGTGTGTGTGTGTGTGTGTGTGTGTGTGTGTATTGGGAGGAGGGCAGGGGAACTGGATACACAAAACAGTAAGAGTCTTGGCACTGGATAGGTGAATAAGTGAAGATCCCTCTCAGTCCTGAGATTTTAATATTGACACCAAGGCCAGAGTGCAGCAATAAATATAGACCCTCATCAAATATAATCTTTTCTCTAGTCAGGCCCATCTGTTTTTCACATCCTTCCCCATATTCACATCTTTGCTTGTATTGCTTAATCTTTCTAAGAAGACCTCCACTTACTACACTTTAACCCATAGTTCAAGACTCATCTCAGTCCTGCCTCTTACTCTGTTGTAGCTGCACCAGCCCACACTGATCTGAACCTCCCTTGAACTACTACAGTACTCTTCACAATTACATATTTCCTGATGTCATGTCTTGAATTTTTCTGTTTTTCAATGAGTTAGGATTATAAATTGTAACTGTAAATTCCTTGAGAAGTAGGGGCAATGCCTCTTCCCTTTTTATTCTTCCTGTGCCTAGCATAGAGTTGAGAATATTATATGGGCTTGTTCATTGAAATTTACTGATTGATGGTCATTTTTTAATATATCCATCCCTTTACTACTATGTGTGAAATCTCCGTCCTGCAAGTAATAATGGATTAGATGGCAAAGATGGGAGCATTGCCATCAGAGGGCCTCAGTGGAAATAACTGACACTACTGAAGAGGGCACTGCCACTCTTTCATACTGGTACAGGCTCTGCTCCATGCTCATGTTGCCAAGCTGGTTTCCTTGCTTTTGGACTCTAGGAATGGGTAGGTTTCCTGGTTAGGACCTTTAATCACTCACTCATTACAGAATAATTTATTAGTCACCAATGTTATTCTAAGCTCTGTTCTAGTTATGGGTGATACACAAAATCTCAGTTCTAAGGAGTCTGCAGGGAGAAACAAAAACAAAATTAGATAATTATAACATCACAGGGTTCCAGTTCTGGATTAGATAATATAATCATACTCTACCCTTTCTCCACTGTTGTATATAGCTATAAAACCTGAACATAATGAATGGAACATTGAGCAGTCTGAAAAGTAAATAGTAGCAGATTGGGGGAAAAAGCCCCAGAAATCACAGATCACTGAACTGATGGTGAGTATGCTACTTAAAAATTTTGCTATATCCTGGCCTGAATTCAGCACACCAGAATCCTCTTAAGTGGCCATCAGTGAGCAGACAGAGCTCTAGGAGAAGCAATCTAATTCTGTCTCAAGAATGAAAAAGGGAACTACTAACACTTAGTGTGGAAATCTTCCACTTTTTCTACTCCTTTCTGTTTTCTTGTGCTCTGGCTCCCAAGAAATTCTGTGGCAATAGTGGCAGCAGTTGACAATTGGAGACTGCAGGGGCTAAAACTTTGAGGACAGGGAATTCTCCTTTCTTTTTGGTGGATCTGTGGTTCAGAGAGGGTTGAGCCAATTTCCATTGCTTTTTTTTTTCTCTCTCCATCCCCTATCACTTGGACCTAAACAAGGACACATTGCAAAAGTGCATAGCAGACTCCACCCCAAACTGCTAGAACTGATACAGGAATTCAGTAAAGTGGCAGGATATAAAATCAATGCACAGAAATCAGTGGCATTCCTATACACCAGCAACAAGACAGAAGAAAGAGAAATTAAGGAGTTGATCCCATTTACAATTGCACCCAAAACCATAAGATACCTAGGAATAAATCTAACCAAAGAGGCAAAGAATCTGTACTCAGAAAACTATAGAATACTCATGAAAGAAATTGAGGAAGACACAAAGAAATGGAAAACCTTCCATGCTCATGGATTGGAAGAACAAATATTGTGAAGATGTCAGTGCTACCTAGAGCAATCTACACATTCAATGCAATCCCCATCAAAATACCATCAACTTTTTTTAAAGAAATGGAACAAATAATCCTAAAATTTGTATGGAACCAGAAAAGACCCCCGAATAGCCAGAGGAATGTTGAAAAAGAAAAGCAAAGCCGGTGGCATCACAATTCCGGACTTCAAGCTCTATTACAAAGCTGTCATCATCAAGACAGTATGGTACTGGCACAAAAACAGACACATAGATCAATGGAACAGACTAAAGAGCCCAGAAATGGACCCTCAACTCTATGGTCAACTAATCTTTGACAAAGCAGGAAAGAATGTCCAATGGAAAAAAGGCAGTCTCTTCAACAAATGGTGTTGGGAAAATTGGACAGCCACATGCAGAAGAATGAAACTGGACCATTTCCTTACACCACACACAAAAATAGACTCCAAATGGTTGAAAGACCTAAATGTGAGACAGGAGTCCATCAACATCCTAAAGGAGAACACAGGCAGCAACCTCTTCGACCTCAGCCACAGCAACTTCTTCCTAGAAACATCGCCAAAAGCAAGGGAAGCAAGGGCAAAAATGAACTATTGGGACTTCAACAAGATAAAAAGCTTTTGCACAGCAAAAGAAACAGTCAACAAAACCAAAAGACAACTGACAGAATGGGAGAAGATATTTGCAAATGACATATCAGATAAAGGGCTAGTATCCAAAATCTATAAAGAACTTATCAAACTCAACACCCAAAGAACAAATGATCCAATCAAGAAATAAGCAGAAGACATGAACAGACATTTTTCCAAAGAAACATCCAAATGGCCAACAGACACATGAAAAAGTGCTCAACATCGCTCGGCATCAGGGAAATCCAAATCAAAACCTCAATGAGATACCACCTCACACCAGTCAGAATGGCTAAAATTAACAAGTCAGGAAAGGACAGATTGGCGGGGATGCAGAGAAAGGGGAACCCTCCTACACTGTTGGGTGGGAATGCAAGCTGGTGCAGCCACTCTGGAAAACAGTATGGAGGTTCCTCAAAAAGTTGAAAATAGAGCTACCATATGATCCAGCAATTGCACTACTGGGTGTTTACCCCAAGGATACAAATGTAGTGATCTGAAGGGGTATGTGCACCCTGATGTTTATAGCAGCAATGTCCACAATAACCAAACTATGGAAAGAGCCAAGATGTCCATCGACAGATGAATGGATAAAGAAGAAGTGGTATATATATACAATGGAATATTATGCAGCCATCAAAAGGAATGAGATCTTGCCATTTGCAACGACGTGGATGGAACTGGAGGGTATTATGCTGAGTGAAATAAGTCAATCAGAGAAAGACATGTATCATATGATCTCACTGATATGAGGAATTCTTAATCTCAGGAAACAAACTGAGGGTTGCTGGAGTGGTGGGCGGTGGGAGGGATGGGGTGGCTGGGTGATAAACATCGGGGAGGGTATGTGCTATGGTGAGCGCTGTGAATTGTGTAAGACTGTTGAATCACAGACCTGTACCTCTGAAACAAATAATACATTATATGTTAAAAAAAAAAAAGAAGATAGCAGGAAGGGAAAAATGAAGTGGGAGAAATCGGAGGGGGAGACAAACCATGAGAGACTATGGACTCTGAGAAACAAACTGAGGGTTCTAGAGGGGAAGGGGGTGGGGGGATAGTTTAGCTTGGTGATGGGTATTAAAGAAGGCACGTACTGAATGGAGCACTGGGTGTTATATGCAAACAATGAATCATGGAACACTACATCAAAACCTAATGATGTAATGTATGGTGATTAACATAACAAAATTAAAAAAATGTAAAATAGAAAAAGTGCATAGTGGAGTAGGGTAACTGAAGCCTCAGCTTTCAGGCCAGAGGACTGAACAAAAATAGCCTCAGGGAACCAGAAAGTGCTGAGGAGATCACAGAAAGGGAGAAGCTTGGGAAACTGACCTTATAAAGTTGTTTATGAACTCTGGAGCTCAACACTGTGTGAGTATGTGTGGATTAGACCCTATTTAATAGACAGAAGTCTTCAAGAACTAAACAGATAGACCACCACCCAGATCCCAGACTATTCACTGAATGGTGGACACATTAATACCTGGATAGTGCTGTAAAGGCTTTGAAAATGGAATGGACTTTGGAACCACAATCCACAGAAGCTGGATCAGAACTTTCACTTAAACAAAACCAGGTTGACTGCCTGCTAAAACAAAACCATCAGTATCAACATTCTTCATAGGATTTAAGCGATTTCCAAGATCTGATAAGGCAGCATCTAAATTATCCAGGATAGGGACACCTGGGTGGCTCAGATGGTTAAGCGTCTGCCTTTGGCTCAGGTCACGATCCCAGGGTCCTGGGATCGAGTCCCGCATCGGGCTCCCTGCTAGGCAGGGAACCTGCTTCTCCCTCTGCAGCTGCCTCTCTCTATCTCTCTCTCTGACTCTCATGAATAAATAAATAAAACAAACAAAAAAAAATTAAAACAAAAAAAATTATCCAGGATACATCTAAATTATCCAGGGTATAATTCAAAGTTATTAGGCATATAAAGAATTAGAAGAATCTTAACTCACATTAGAAAAGACAATCAACAGATGCCATCCTAGATGACAGATGTTGGAATTATATGAAAAAATTTTAAAGCAGCTATTATAAAAATACACCAGCAAGTAAGGGCAAAATCCTTGAAAGAAATGGAAAAATAGCCTCAGCAAAGAAACAAAAAATATAAACAATCACCAAATGAATGTTTAAGGACTGAAAATATATAACTAAGACTAGAAGAAGATTACTTAGTGGGCCTTGTAGCAGAATGTGGTCAGCATGATTTCATGAACTAGGTTACACTTCAGTTGCTGCTTGAAGAACAAATGGAAATAAACCAAGTGGGGAAGAGTTGTATTAGTTATCTGTTGCTAGTAGATACATAACTATCATTAACTAGTTACCCCCAAACATAGCAGTTCAAAACAACAAATATTATTATCTCACACAGTATTTCAGAGTCAAGAATCTGAGAGTGACTTAAGTGATTGGGTCTGGCTCAGTCTGTCAGGAGGCTGCAATTAAACTGTCAGCAGGGGTGTAGTCATATCAAGTCCCAGCTGGAATTGGAGAATCTGCTTCCAAGTTTACTCACATGATTGTTGGCAGTGTTCAGTTTCTTGTGGGCTGTTGGACTGAAGGCCTCTTTTCCTTGCCATATGGTCCTCTCTCTATGGAAACTTAAAGCATGGCAGCTGGCTTCTGTCATGGCAAATGATCCCAATGGGAGAGACAGAAAGCCAAGATGGAAGCCACAGTCTTTTTTATAACCTAATCTCAGAAGTGATATACTATCACTTCTATTTGTTGGAAGTGAGTCATTAAGTCCAGGCCATACTTAAGGGGAGAGGGATTAAACTTCACATCTTGAAATGGGGAAGTATCAAAAAATTTGTGGACATATTTTTAAAACCACCACAAGGGCAAAGATTATTCTAGGAGGAGGGAATCAGATATGCAAAATCAAAAAATTGAGGGAAAGAATTAAAAATGGACACTGGGGGCTGTTTCTGTCTCTAGTTAAGTTGGACTTATTAAGTATTGGTTGATGTGAAGGTTCTCTGAATGTCAGATAATCCTCCAAAGACTTCTACTTACCTGTCCTGTTTGGGGAAGGCAGCAGGTCCAGGTCAGTGCTTTCACACTAGGAGATAAATAGGACCTGCAGCCCCTGTAGTATTTTGTTTTAGGATCTTGGAATAAAAGGGAAAATATAAAAAGATACTTTCTTTTAGTTATAGGTGTATGTCTTTACAGTAGCGTGGGAAGGTAGCCTGGAGCTTTAATTGGAGGCTTATTGTCCTTGATAATACTCCATTCTGCCACTGTCTTCCATCTTCTTACTAGCTAAATCATTGTAAGTCAGTTCTGGTATAATGTCTGTTTTGAAAACTCGAGTTTGTTCCCATGTGATTGATATATTAGGGAACAATTTGAGCATGTCATGAATTTCGTGTTTGCTTGAGCATGATTCCATCAGCAAGAAACACGCTGCTGAACTGAACAATGTGGTAATACACAAAACACATACCTCAAACATCTACTAGCCACAACCATTCACATTTACTGTTACAACTTTCCATCCGATTTCAGATAACACTCCTTCCACTACTTCACAATAGCTCATAACCTGGTATGCCTACATCTACAAACTAGGTCTTTTCAAGATAAAGTGCCATATTTATTGTAGTATTTATGTATTTCTTAACCACTGACGTGTAAAACTGTGCTGCCTTTCCTATCTGGTTTTTAACATGCTGCTGATATTTTTTATTATTGTTCTTCTAACCCCATTTTCCCCATAAGCTCTGTGGTTTTCATTGTGCAATTTTGCATAGTGCAGTAATTTTTAAAGAATACATATGTCATGTTATAACAGAAATGACTATATATATACTTTTTAACTTACCTAGGACAGTGTATTTGGGTGGACTTAGCAAACAAGGAAAATCAAGTCAGTGAAGATTCTGTGTTGCAGAGGCAAAAAGAAAAAGAAGAGAAACATTCAAGTACAGTGGCGATGCTTATCTTTGGTGGTGGACCATTCAGAGCCTCTATCTAAAGACTCCTTTGGTGGATTTCCTCACTAACAGTTATTTGGTATTCTGGCTTCTGGGTCTCCTGTTCTTCTGACCTTGAGCATTCTCTTCCACAGTAAGCAGTTCTGTTTCTTTGGAGTGTAGTGCTTTGAATAGGTTAGTGAGACATTGTCAAAGAATTTGGACTTTGTGCTCTTGCTTCTCTGACCTTGAGCAAGGCTAGTAGTTCCTGCCAATTTCATATCCTCTCTGAGGACACATCTTTAAGTCCTGCCAGGGACTCTTGACTTTGGATCTGTGACACCTGATGCTGAGATGGTTGTAATCAAGTTCCAAAGTGGTCTGGGGTATTTGGAATACAGAACCTCCTTCTCAGGGTGCCTGGGTGGCTCAATTGGTTAAGTGTCTGCCTTCGGCTTGGTCATGATCCTAGGGTCCTGGGATCAAGCCCCACACTGGGCTCCTTGTTCAGCGGGGAGCCTGCTTCTCCCTCTCCCTCTGCCTGCTGCTCCCCCTGCTTGTGCTTGTACTCTCTCTCTGTGTGTCAAATAAATAAATAAATAAATAAATAAATAAATCTTAAAAAAGTAAAAGAACCTCCTTCTCTTGCTACTTGGGCCACATTCAAATCCATGGGAGGAGACAGGGCTAAGTTTAATTCTTCACTCTTTTTCTTCCTTTTGCTCATTATTCTTTCTCTTCTTCATGTTTATTGAGGCAGTGCCATGTAGTAGTTGAAGATTTGGGCACCATGTAATGGTTGTATGACCTTAGGCCACTTACTTAACTTCTCTGCACTTCCATTCCTCATCTTTAAAATTGAGATTATAACAGCACCTACCTTATAGGCTTGTTGTGATGAATGAGATAATCCATGACAAGCACTTAGAACTGGGCTAGTTGATTTACACACATGTTCTTAATCAATACCTAAAGTTAAGGAGACTATATCCATTTAGGATCAAGTGGAGATAAAAAAGTGATGCTGAGCTATTAAATTCTGTCCGTGGGAAAATGTAGTTGCATTTATCCATAATTCTTTAGGACTCAGCTATTGCATAAAAAAGGTAGAGTTGTGATTACAGTTTCCATTTATGAAGGTTATAAGCATTGACCCATTTCCTTCATTAACTACTGCTCTTACCCTTAGGGCCAAGGCTGCCAATGTGAAGATGCTTCTATATAACTTTGGGTAAAGATTGAATATTGAGGTTATATAACTGTAACAACAGAAACATATTTTAGGTTGGCCCAAAATTAAATGAAATGTTAAATGAGACTGTAATCTAACCAAGGGCAGAAATTTTGTCTTTTTGTCTTATATCTCATCAACATCTAATATAGTGGTTCTCATCCATGGGAGATTTTGTCCCCCCAGGGGACATTTGGCAATGTCTGGAGTCATTTTTGGTTCTCATCACTGGGGAGGAGGCAGTTGCTACTGGAATCTAGTGGGTAGAGGCCAGGAATGCTGTTAAACAGTCCCCCACAACAAACATTTATCTTGCCTGAAATGTCAATAGTTCTGGGGTTGAGAAACCCTGCTCTAATGCAATGCCTAAATACAAGGAACATGGTAGCCTCCTGATAAATGTGTATTGAATGGATGAATGAAGTTTGGGGAACAAAAATGTGATTTTGTGGCAGACACATGTTTGGCAGACAATCTTATAAAGGAGTTGTGAGAAAGCCTGGCATTTAGCCAATTGGTATCAGCATGACAGTGTTTGCCCTGTTCAGGCATCTAGTAAGATTGGTCTGTGCCTGGTTCATATGATTGCTAAATATTTTGAATAACATCCCTGGAAGGTGGTATTTTTTTAGAAGTTATAGGTAATTGCTTCTGGAAATAAGTTGTCTTAGAAACCACAGGAAGGGGGAATAGACTGACTTTGGCTTTGGGGAGTAAACAGGAGATGGAACAGGGAGTGGCTGTGAATAAATCATACTATTCTGGTAGGGATAGAAAAAGTTTACCATTCTGGTGAAAGAGGGAAAATCAGAGCTATCTATTCCATAGTCCCTCAGTCTAAGTCAAGGCAACAGTTCCCCAAATAGAGAATTAGTGGGGGAAAAGTGAAAAGTAGAATAAAACAAAGTAGTTACAGGACAAAGAAAAATAGGTTATTTTCTGTAATGAGACATTGTCTTAGTCCGTCCAGGCTGCTATAAAAGAATACCATAGACTGGGTGGCTTATAAACAACAGAAATATATTTCTCACAGTTCTGAAGGCTGGGAAGTCCAAGATCAAGGTGCTGGCAGATTCAATGTCTGGTTAGGGCCCACTTCCTGTTCGTAGACAGCTGTCTTCTCACTGTGTCCTCACATGGTGGAAGAAGCAAGGGAGCTCTCTGGGGTCTCTTTTATAAAGATACTAATCCCATTCATGTGGGCTCCACCCTCATGACCTAATCATCTTGCAAAGGCCCCACCTGCTAATACCATCACATTGGGGGTTAGGATTTCAACATATGGATTGTAGGGGGGAAATGAACATTTGGTCTGTAGCAGGCATCTCTTAGAAATTTTAAGAGTAGCCCAAGTGAAGAGAACATGGGAGCCCCCTCAAAGGTAACTGATTAAATAAACATAGGTACAACCTTATTATGGAATATTATGTAACAGTTAAAAAGAATAACTCTGTATCTACTAAAATCTCTAAGGCATATTGTCAAGGAGAAAAAGCAAGCAGAAAATACACTATAACAGTTTGACACTATTTCTTTAAAAGAAAAATCCCTCAAAACAACTTTGTAAATTCAGATATATACAAGAACGAAGATGAATAGGAAAAGGCTTTGAGGGATATAGAGCAAATTGATCATAGTGATTCTAGGTAGGGGAATACAATAGGGAGTCAGTGGTTAAGAGGCCCTTTTACTTTATGTGTACCGATTGTGTTTTTACAAGAATGTATCCATGTAGTACTTGTAAAATTAAAAATATACACAGTGGGAAAACAGAAAATCCATAGACATAGTGCAGATATGCAGAAGAATTTTGGGGTCATTTTTGCTTCAAAGAAAGATTTACTACCAGATTGCTGTAAATAGCAACCTTGACTCACAAACATTTGTTGCAGCCAGCTAGGCCCAATGCTAAATAAGGATAGAGGAGTGATTAGGTATATGACCCTTAGGGTTTTTTTTTTTTTTTTTAAGATTTTATTTATTTATTTGACAGAGAGAGATAGTGAGAGCAGGAACACAAGCAGGGGGAGTGGGAGAGGGGAGAAGCAGGCTTCCCATGGAGCAGGGAGCCCGATGCGGGGCTCGATCCCAGGACCCTGGGATCATGACCTGAGCCGAAGGCAGACGCTTAACGACTGAGCCACCCAGGCGCCCCCTTAGGGTTTTTTTTTAACCAGGTTTGTTATTGTTGGGTTGGCTCTCCAACCTTTTATTTTAGCCCCAGAGCCCTCAGATAGTTAGTTCCTGCAGTCTGTATCCTGTAGCATGTAGAGACCCTGGAAACCTGGGGTCTTCAGGAGGTGTCCTTACTTTGCCTTATCCCTCTGCTCCTTGGTTAAGCTCTGTGCAAAGGAGCTTGAGTGAGAAGCCTGGGCCTTGTGCAGGAGGGGCCATCCTGGGGCCTGGGCCAGTAGTGTCCTAGGCTCCTGTTGGACTGGCTTAGTGATTTGTGTTCTTGCTTGCCTTATAGGAAACAAAAAAGTCTTGAAACTCAGAAGTTAGTTTAGTAATGAACTAAAAAATATTGTGGATTTTCTTCCCCTCAGTATGAATTAAAAGAATTCACTATCCATGTCTCAATAATTTAGTCATGTTTTTTTTTAAAGATTTATTTGACAGAGAGAGAGAGCACAAGCAGGGGGGTAGGAGAGGGAGAAGCAGGCTCCCCACTGAGCAGGGAGCCCAATGTGGGGCTCAATCCCAGGACCCTGGAATCATGACCTGAGCCCAAGGCAGACGCTTAACCGACTGAGCCACCCAGGCACTCCAATTTAGTCATAAGTTTTAAAATAATCTCCTAAAGAGCTCCCTCAGCAGTGACCTATTAGATCATGTCACATTTATTATGTTAGCAAAATAAGTCATTTTCTCACAATGTAGGCTTGAAGTCCTTTAATGTTTCAGCTGGGGACATGAGTGCAATTAATTTTACGTGCATGGGCCTTGCCCAGTGAGGATGGGACTGGCTGATTGGGCAAATTGGTATGGCTTGGGACTGAGAGATATCATTAGGTAAGTAGCCCTGAGGTCTCAGGACTCCTTAATAAACCACCCAACTTTTGGAAACTTGACACTCATGTGAGAAGCTAGGACTCCCATTTCCCTCTCACTTGTCTCCTTTGCCCTTACCTGGCCCCACATTCCTCCTGGTCAACTTTCACTTATCTTTGATTTGTCTAGGGAAATAGGATTTAGGAGACAAAGATGGGAGGGGGTGGGAATAGATTTGTTTATAAAGGGTATGGGTTTTTATCTGCTTTGTTCATTCATGTATTTTAGATAACTAGAGCTGTTCCTGTTACATAGTAGTTGCTCAACAAATATTTGTTGAATGAACAAGTGAAATTACAAACGTTTTATTAACAGCAAGGAGGCCAACGTAAATACAATTAGTTTAACAAGGAAAAGAATGAAAGAAAGTGAAATCAGGGAAGAATGTAAAGGCCAGTTCATGTAGGATCTTTTAAGCTGTGGTACAGACTTGGGATTTTTATTCTAAGCATCATGAGAATCCTTTGGAGGGTTTTGAGCAGTTATATGACATAACAATAGCTAATATTTATGGTTCCAGGAACTATTCTAGGTGTGCTGGGTGTATCAGCTCATGTAATCTTCAAGCATATCTATAATATAGCTACTAATATCTTTGTTGTAAGGATGAGAGAAAGTTACACAGAGATTAAGTTTCTTGGCTAAGTTCATACAGCTAGGAAGTGATGGATCTAGAATTTGAACTATGGCAGTCTACCTCCAGACTTGCACTCCTAGTCTGCATTATACTGCCTTTTTGTACGTCATGTAAATGATCTGATTTATATTTTAAATGGCTCCCTTTGGCTGCTTTGTTTAGAGCAGACCACAGGATGGCAGAAGTAGAGGCAGGGAGACCAGTTAGGAAGCTGTTGGAGTAGACATGGCAAGAAATAATGGTGGTTTGGTAGAGGAGATGAAAAGGAGACAGATTCTGCATTTATTCTGAAGGTAGTTTGCTGACAGACTGGATGTGGGGTATGAGAGAAAGAGAAAAGTCAAGGATGATACTAAGATTTGAAGATAATATATAAATGACTTTTAAGATTTATTTATTTATTTGACAGAGAAAGACACAGCGAGAGAGGGAACACAAGCAAGGGGAGTGTGAGGGGGAGAAGCAGGCTTCCCGCGGAGCAGGGAGCCTGATGTGGGGCTCGATCCCAGGACCTGGGATCATGACCTGAGCCGAAGGCAGACGCTTAACGACTAAGCCACCCAGGCGCCCCTATATAAATGACTTTTAAAAAGATTTAGTTATTGTTGACATAGAAATCTCCTGGTGTGTCTGGAAGCACTTTCTTTTATTTTAAGGTTTTATTTATTTATTTGAGAGAGAGCACAAGTGGGGGTGGGGTACAGAGAGAGGGGCGAAGAAGGGAACCCCATGAGGGGCTTGATCCCAGGACCCTGGGATCATGACCTGAGCCGAAGGTAGATGCTTAACTGATTGAGTCACCCAGGGACCCCACTTACTTTCTTTAAAGTGGACACCATGGGGGCAAGAACTACTTAGTTCTTGATGACAGTGGAAATCCCACGGGTGATTCAGCTTAGTGTTGTGTTTCATGCTTAATCATCCATATGTGAATTGACTGTTTTGAAAATGGTACCTCCCCCTCTTCTCCAGTGGTCTTCTAGGCCTCAAGTATTTCTCTCCAACATTGGGGGGTAGTATTTTTAAGGAATTCAAAATACTACCCCAGTTTCTCCTGTCACTGTCTCACCTTACCTGGTTCAGAATTTTTGGGAGAGGTTAGGTTAGCTTCACAAGTGGTATAGTGTTTGGAGTGCTGTGTCCTGAGAGTCAATGATGGTTCAGGACTACTGTTCCTACCAGCCCAACTTTGTCACACTACACTTAGACCTACATTTCAATCCTTCTTTGCTCTCTGTGTTGACTATCTTCTTTGTGTGCTCTAGTTTTTGGGTCTTTTCAGTCCAAAGAAAAGGCATCTGGGTTTAACTGCATCCAACTGAATCCACTTTACTCCCTAAATTTCAACTTTTCTTCTCTACTAACTTGGTCTTAGAACCTTGTCTGTTGATGTATACCTTTAGTAAACCATTATGGAAGCTACTGATAACACAGGTCCATAATTTTGACCCCAGTGGGTGGGGCTAGGCATCAACCAACCCTTGAAGCTCTAGGCCTTTCTCTACACGCATACATATTTTGTGTCCCATTTCCTGAGCTCTTCTCTAGGGTGGATTTCATCCTTGAATCTTTGCTGAGATCCCAATGTGTTTGTATTTAGTTCATGCCAGGCAGTGTTTACATTTAGAAAATAGAATATCCATGAATTTTTTCATCCTAAAGGACACATTGGTACCATTTGATGAAAGGTAGGCTACCTCATACACTTCAAAAGATTTCTTCTCATTATCAACAAAGTGATAAAGTGTCATAGAACATTGATTTTTATTTTTTTATTTTTTTTATTTTTTTAAAGATTTATTTATTTATTTGAGAGAGCGAGAATGAGAGAGAGAGAGAGTACATGAGAGGGGGGAGGGTTAGAGGGAGAAGCAGGCTCCTCGCCGAGCAGGGAGCCCGATGCAGGACTCGATCCAGGGACTCCAGGATCATGACCTGAGCCGAAGGCAGTCGCTTAACCAACTGAGCCACCCAGGCGCCCCAAACATTGATTTTTAAACTTTTAAAAATTGTGATAAAAATTTCTATTTGAACTAATTTAAGTGTACCATTTGGTTTCATGAAGTATATTCACACTGATGTGCAACCATCACCAACTATCCATTTCCAGAATGTTTTCATCTTCCCAAACTAAAATTCTGTACCCATTAAACCGTATTTCCCCATTCCACTCTCCCACCAGCCTCTGGAAACTACTACTCTACTTTCTGTCTTTATGAATTTGACTATTATTGTTATCTCATATAAGTAAAATTATACAGTATTTTCCCTTTTGTGTCTGACTTATTTTATTTAGCATAATGTCTTCAAGTTTCATCCATGTTGTAGCTTGTGTCAGAATTTCCATCCTTTTAAAGGCTGGATAATAGTCAATTGTATGGATATATTACGTTTGTCTATCCATTTATCATTGGCTATTATTAAGAATGTTGCTATGAATATGGTTGTACAAATATCTGTTTGAGCCCCTACTTCCAATTTTTGTGGGTATATATCCAGGAGCGGAATTGCTGAATCATATGGTAATTCTATGTTTAAGTTTTCAGGAGCAACCATATCATTTTCATAGCAGTTGCACCATTTATATTCCCTCCAGTAATACACAAGTGTTCCCATGGGTGTGTTGTAGTATCTCACTATGGTTTTGACTTGCATTTCCCTAATAATTAGTGAAGATCAGCATCTTTTCATGTACTTATTGGCCATCTATATGCCTTCTTTGGAGAAAGGTCTATTCAAGTCCTTTTCCCATTTTTTAATTGGGTGGTTTATATTTTTGCTGTTGGATTTTCAAACTTTTCTTTTTTTTTTTTAAAGATTTTATTTATTTATTTGACAGAGAGAGACACAGCGAGAGAGAGAACACAAGCAGGGGAACTGAGAAAGGGAGAAGTGGCTCCCCGCAGAGCAGGGAGCTGGATGCGGGGCTCAATCCCAGGATTCTGGGATCATGACCTGAGCCGAAGGCAGATGCTTAACGACTGAGCCACCTGGGCACCCCGGATTTTCAAACTTTTAAAAATTTTAGGACTCTGTGTTCAAGTGAAATATTTCAGGAAAGCTCAATGTATAAAACAGATTAAAACAAAGATGCCCCAGCTATAGTTGGGAAAGAGATGAGCCTACCTTTTCACTCTTCATTTCCATGGCAGCCCCTGAGAGGGCTCCTTGACACCCCTAAATCTGTTTCTTAGCTCTTTTGAAAAACTACTGCCCCCTTGGCGTTTAGAAAAGAATCCATGCTTCAGAATATCTGAGGAGACATAGATATGCACGAAGAGTCACCTCTATGTTTTACCAACTTCAAATATTGACCAATGACAAGAGAAATGTGGTGCTTTTTACTGGAGCATGTTAGTGTTATTTTGTCACTTAGTTCCCAAAGACACACATAGCTATTGATCTTTCCACATATCAAGGGAAGCTCATAAATTATTGGGGAAATGTCAACAAAAATGAAGAAAATGACAGAAACTCTTCTAGATCTAGAGAAAGACGTTATTTGCAAATTCATGTCCCCCAGTATCAGGAAAATCCCCAGAGGCAATAGGTATTTGTAAGAGCAAATAAGCCACTGATCGTATTGCTATTTATCACAGTTGCTCAATTCTGCTTCAGCCTTCAGACCTTGTTGAATCAGGAGAATTTTTAAAAATGAGCATTTGTGTGGCTTAAAGGGATTTTTGAGTTCAAAAGTAAAGTTCTGAGAATAGTTCTGTTATTCTCAGCTGGCCCTTAGCCAAGTGGTTAAAACTCATTTCCCTTTTGAGAGTCCTACTCCTTGCTTTGGGTGACAACCTCCCAAGATTTTCATGTTGTCTATGGAGGGTCCCCCCACCCATTCTCCATAGGAATTCTCTATTTCATGTCATCTTGAGAAGCAAATTGCCCTTCATAAACAGATCACATAATTTTGTGAGCAAGTGGGAAGCCAATCAGTAGCATAGTATTTTACTTACCTGGAGTTCTGAACAATTGAGAAATTCAAAGGAATCTAAAGATAATCTAAAATATCACCTTTAATATGGATAAAGTCTAGGGTGAAGGACACCCTATATAGATCTATAAGCAAGTGGGCTTTCCAATACTGTGCCCCTGTGTTAGAGAGACTTACCCCCTCAGTCACAGCCTGTGCCATACCATTGCAGGACCCTCTTACAAGGTCAGGCCCCTCTCACTGTTTGGCAGAAATCAGAGCAGAACACAGGTCCTCTGTAGTCTGCCATGTCCTAAGAAGATGTATGGACGGAACTATGCAAGCACATTTCCTTGTCCCAAGTTTGACAACTAGCTAAATTATTTCTCAGTCCTCTACTCCCTACAGGTATATCACAACACATGGAAAGAAACATCTGGAGTGGGAAGAAGAGTCTCCCCTAATATTCTCCTGTTTATTTTTCTCTTAACTCACTGAGTTTACCTGTTAACAATCTCCATAGAGCCGGGAGATCAGCAGTTTATGACAGTCCTGCTCTCTCCTTGATGAAGCTACTTCCCCAATAGCAATCACTGGGACTGCTGATGGACAATGTAGGTGGTAGTGCACCCAGAAGGCTCTGAAATGTGTCTGAAGACTATATTAATTAAACATCAGGATCATGCCACACCCAACTATGAAAATTCATTTTCTGTTCTTTTTTTTTAAAGATTTTATTTATTTGAGAGAGAGAGACAGAGGTAGCCTGAGAGGGCATGAATGGGGAGGAGAGGGAGAAGCAGGCTCCCTGCTGAGCAGGGACCCTGACACTGGGCTCGATCACAGGACCTTGAGATCATGACCTGAGCCAAAGGCAGACGCTTAATTGACTGAGCCACTCAGGTGCCCCTCATTCTCTATTCCATTAACCTTTTCAAATGATGTCCAGCTACATTGTCTTAAGTCATCTATCAGAGGATATACAGAAGATGCCACTCATTTGAGTACAGTCTGTCCTTATCATAATTCTAGGGGACATTAAAACCCAAATATTAAATTCCTTTGCACTTTTCACTGTAAGTCCAGAGAAAAGTCCAAATTTCTTAAAATCTGAGGAACTTAAAGTTCAAAACAAAGCTTTCTTGCCCTTATGAGTAAAAGTTCAAAGAAATTAAGGACCAAAATATATCCTCCCTATCTTCTCATTCTGCTCAATCTTAACTAGAAAGGTTCTCAAGGCCTGTGTCCAAATGGGGTTCTTTAGCAGGTTTAGCCTGTGATATTACTTATTGGAATGGGTATGGTCATTTCAGGGCCCCAGAGTTTATATTGGTTCAATGCCAAGTCTCTGATGTTACATAGAGTTCAAAGAATTAATAGAACCTACAAGATAATCATATCACTGGCCTCATAATTTTTAGTTAACAAACTAACAAGCTATTATAGTCACCTTGTGGCTCATATTGATCTCTGCTTCCTACAATTCACCCCTTTTGGAATCCTTTTCCCTTGTGTGTGGGTTGGACTTAGCATCTTGCTTCTAACAAATAGAATATGTCATAATGATGGGGTGTCACTTTAATAATGAGGTTACAAAAGACTGACATCATCTTAGTACTTTCTTCCTCTCTGGCTCTTTTCACTTGTATGAATTGATGTCAGCTGCCATGTTATGAGCTGCCCTACGAAGGCCCATGTGGCAAATAATGAGGCCCTCAGTCCAACAGTCTGAAGAACTGAATTCTGACAACAGCCATGTGAGTGAACTTGGAAGTGGATCCTCCTCCAGTTGAGGCTTGAGGTGATTGCAACCTTGGAAAATATTTGACTGTGGCTTGTGAACGACCCTGACATAGAAGGTCCAGCTAAGCTGCACCTGATTCCTGACCTACAGAAATTGTGACATAATAAATGTTTTTGTTTTAAGCCACTAAATTTTGGGATAATTTGTTATGCAGTGACAGACAACTAATACACTGACCTATAGCCAAAGAAGTTGTTCTGGACAAAATTATACTATGCCTAGTACTCAGAAATGCTAAAGATTGTGGTGGAAACTCAATATTACCTGAAGAAAAAATAATAGATGGAAGATACCTTGGTTTTAGCCTTGATAGGGATGCCAGTCTGCTCAAATATCTGGAGTCCATGATCTGTAAACTTCAATCCAATTTGGAGAAATTTCTCACTAAGTAGTTAATTTTGGCCTTGTGTATTTAAAATCCAACTGCATAATTATAAAAACTAGTCTCTTGGCCTAATGTAAGCCTCTACAGACTGTCAAGTTTAAAATATCTTGTCTATATACTGGAGTCCAAGGCCTATAACCATGTGACCTGGCTCCACCCAGAAATCCTCCTCATGTTATTTTAGTCTGCTAATTCTAGTCCTAGTCTATTTCTCCATGTTCTTGGTCCAATGCTTCAGGTGTTTGGACTGAAGGAAGTCCAATGAATAACACTTTGAATTCTGAACCAATAGATATTTAAGAAAAAAGAGAAAGGAGGATGGGAAATGAAAATAACCCCTTTATTCCCAATTAAGCTGTTATTTAAAAATGTATTATATCTGTGGATAAGTGAGCTTCTTAATACTGCATCCCAGACTTATTTTCCCAGAGGTAGCACTAGACCATCACATATCCCTTCCCCTCCCCATGGATATTTATGTTCCTATAACACTTTTTGCATGGAAGGGCAGAACAGAATACACATTCTGTGTATACAGCTTCACTCCCAAGACCAAGAGTAGACAAAGGGGCTGGGACAAATGCAACAGGATTTTCCCGACCACTTAGGTACCTGAGTTCCATCTTCCTGGGAAGAAGTGAGGGGGGAGTCATGGAAAGCAACACCAGAAGTGAAGAAATGTGTTCTCTGCTTTTCATAGTTATCAGATAAGGCTGATTAAAATCCTACGAAGGTGATAATGTGTGGTTATCATTCAGGGTCCTCCAGGGGCTAGTGTAAAATAAGAAGATGCTTAGAGATGGGGAAGGCCAAAAGGTCTGATTCATGGCAAAATTGTTTAATTGATGATGTAATTTTATGTCCTACCTCAAATCTTTTCAGCACCTGTTCCACCTCCCCAACCCCTAAACTCCAGAAGTCAGGACCTCTGTCAGACCTATATCCATTGGTAATATTCAAATGCTCTGGCTCTATCAAGATCAGACCCTTTCCTGATAAACCAATATATGTATACTCCTCTTTTGGGGCAATACCTGTTAAACAGCACTTCTGTGTTTTATTCCAAAGGAATGAATTTTAATACTATATGACAAGTTGATGGGGAATTATAAACATAGGCAGCCACTCCTAGTGAGGCTGGCCCTGGTTTGTACTTAAAATTTTCTGAATTAATTGTCCTATTGCCTGATGTAGTACCTTTGATTTCAAAAGCGGACTTCAGCCAGGATCCATGGAAAATTCCATTTTCTTGGATAAAACCATTTCTTGTTTAGAAAGCTTACAGTCCCATAGCCAAGAGGCTTCAGATTTGGGTTCATTGGAAAGTTACCAAGGATGACAGCCCTCCCGAAAGAGATTATAAATTGAGGAATAGGGTGGCATTCTGTATTGTTAATTTCACTTGGATGAATATATGACACAGCCCTTTTGTCTTATACAAAAAAGCTTTACCAGTGTCTGATTAAAATGTAAAAGTCCACAGCAGCTAGATACCCTAGCCAGGATATTCTGCTCCTCTGGAAAAGATCAACTTACATCTAAAAGATTTTATCACTCTTTGTGTACCATAAGGGTGTTCAGAAATAACTATGGAAAATCAAATATTCTCAGAAAAAGAAGGTTTCTGACTGATTTTGTTCTGTGTTCAGCCTTTTTATGTTTATCAATTCTGAGAAGCATAGAGGTATTTTTGCACATTTCTGACAACACCTGTGTTCCCCTTTTCATGCACTGTTTCTTATTAAATGCATTTGACTACAGCACAGCAGAACATTTACCCTTGGCCCCACTGTGACAGAACATTATGATCTTTTACACAGCTTACGTGGGTCCATATATATTTGTTTTATGTGTGTGCATGTTTCTGTTGGGGGGTAGAGGGCTAGGATGCAGGGAGGCAGGGAACTAGGGAGGTTGGAATGACAAGGGCTTATTTGGTTTTATTCTGTTTGTTTGTTTTTTTCAAAATAACATTTTCAAATAGCTTGGCTTGGAAGTCAGTTTCTGGAATACCTGGCAAAACCTATTCTTCCTTTATTTTTCTTTTACTTGTGGAGCCAAACACAACCAGTCAGGCCTGGATCTATACCAGATGGAATAAGGGTCTGCCTGCAGAAGGTTGGTATAGCCAAACTAAAACTAGCTCCCAACTCTTTCTTTGGGGTACAGCAGTTTTGGTTTGGTTATTTTTTGGGACAAGTATTTTTTAAGCATCTTGTTAAAATGCATATATATTATCTAGTGGAAGTAACACATTAAATTATCAGCAGGTTAGGAGGTGATTCAACAGGTTAGGCAAGCACATAGGGCTTTGAGGAGAACTGGGATAAATGTTTTCATGGGAAGTGGCAAGGGAATGATCTGGAAACCATAATTATAATTAGTACTACCATAGCAATCACTACTACCCCCGTCACACCATTATCATTTATTGGATGACTAGTATGTACCTGGTATTTTACAGACATTACTTCATTTCCTACAGTAGTCCTGTGAAGTGGATACCACTATTATCTCAATTTTGCAGTTGAGGAAACTGAGCCTCAGGAGAAAAGAGTAATTTGCACAGTGTTTCTCAGATAGAAGAAGTGAACTCAGGGTTCTAATTCAAATCAAGTAGAAGGCAAGTACAACCATGGGAAACAATCTGGTCAGTGGGTATGGAACAAACATTGCCTTCTGAAACATTTTGCTCAGGTATAGCCCAGCTTCTAGTTATGTGTGGAAAAAACCTGAATAAGCTAACGAACTCAAATGCTGTTAAGTCTCACTAAGATGAGGAGGGGACGCTCAGGATTCACAGATTCTAGTTTGGGTTGGGCACTTACACTAGGAAACCTTGTTGATTGTGGGAAAACACAAGTATGATGATGCAAATTTAGAATTTCACTGTAAAGATCTTAAATCCAAGCTGTAGCAGCTCCCTACCTTATAATAAATGAATTAAATTGCTTGCTAGCTGTGTGGATGGGGGCAAGTTATTTATGTCTTAACTCTTAGTTTTTTCATCTGTAAAAGGGAGTTAATAACTTGTAGAATTGTTGAAATTATCAATGTGTGTGAGTTTTGCAAACTGTGTAGGATGATACATGGATATACAGATTATAACAGATGTGTCATAATAGAAATCTCATTTCTTGATCAGAAATATATTTTCTTTCTTAAATTCAGTGACTGACCCTGAGGACCAGGGAGGACGAGGAGAATAGTGGCGCTTACAGCTCTCCTTTTTCTGTCTGGTTTATGCAAGTCTCTTTATCCTGTCAAATGCAGACACTCATGTAGACTGGCTTGAGTTTAGCTTCCATTGGATGCTTTGTTCCTTCAAAAGGTGCAGGCATTATGACTGGTTAATGAAACTGCAGCAACATATGGTTTGAATGAAGATCATTTATATTACTCTCTGACACTAGTAGATGGAAGATGTCAGCATCCTGTATACCAGAGATAGGGAGAAACTATGGCTGATACAAGCCGGGGTCTAAGAGAAATATTTCTAATAGTCCAACAACTCCATACAGCATGCTCATTTAGTTTCTGCACTGTGGTGAGAGAACATACTCTTCTCCGTGCTATCTTCTATTTTTGAACATGTCAGGCACACTCCTACCACAGGGTCTTTACCCATATTTTTCCTTCTACCCAGAAAATTCTTTCCCAGATACCTGCATGGCTCATTTGCTCACTTCATTAAGGTCTTGGCTCAAGTATTGCCTTTACAAAGAGAATTTCCTGGACCATCCTATATGAAATAGCACCCCCATCACTAACTAGTCCTAGCTTTAGTTTTCTTCATAGCACTTATCACTAGTTGACACATGTGCTTGTTTATTATCTGCCTCCTCCATTTAGAGTGTGCACTCCATGAGAACAAGGGATTTCTTTTTTAAAAAAGATTTATTTGAGAGAGAGAGAGAGAAAGAGAGTACAGGTGAGGGGAGGGGCAGAGAGAGAGAGAGGGAAAGGAAGAGAAGCAGACTCCCACTGAGTGGGAAGCCTGACCCAGGGCTCGGTCTCATGACCCTGAGATCATGACCTAAGCTGAAATCAAGAGTTGGACGCTCAATTTTTAACTTTTAACTTTTTGAGGAACCTCCACACTGTTTTCCAAAGTGGCTGTACCAACTTGCATTCCCACCAACAGTGTAAGAGGGTTCCCCTTTCTCCACATCCTCACCAACATTTGTTGTTTCTTGCCTTGTCAATTTTTGCCATTCTAACTGGTGTAAGATGGTATCTCAATGTGGTTTTGGTTTGAATTTCCCTGATGGCTAATGATGTTGAACATTTTTTCATGTGTCTGTTAGCCATTTCTATGTCTTCTTTGGAGAAGTGTCTGTTCATGTTTTCTACCCACTTTTTGACTTGATTATTTGTTTTTTGGGTGTTGAGTTTGAGAATTTCTTTATAGATCTTGGATACCAGCCCTTTATCTGTAGAGTCATTTGCAAGTATCTTCTCCCATTCTATGCCTCTTTGTTTTGTTGACTGTTTCCTTTGCTGTAAAGAAACTTTTTATCTTGATGAAGTCCCAAAAGTTCATTTTTGCTTTTGTTTCCCTTGCCTTTGGAGATGTGTCTTGAAAGAAGTTGCTGTGGCCAATGTCGAAAGTTAAAAATAGAGCTACCCTATGACCCAGCAATTGCGCTACTGGGTATTTACCCCAAAGATACAGATGAGGGTGAAAAGAAGGGCCACATGCACCCCAATGTTCATAGCAGCAATGTCCACAATAGCCAAACTGTGGAAGGAGCTGAGACGTCCTTCAACAGATGAATGGATAAAGAAGATGTGGTCCATATATATAATGGAATATTACTCAGCCATCAGAAAGGATGAATACCCACCATTTACATTGACATGAATGGAACTGGAGGGGATTATGCTAAGTGAAATATGTCAAGCAGAGAAAGACAATTATCATATGGTTTCACTTATATGTGGAACATAAGGAATAGCATGGAGGACATTAGGAGAAGGAAGGGAAAAATGAAGGGGGGTAATCAGAGGGGGAGACAAACCATGAAAGACTATGGGCTACAGGAAACAAACTGAGGGTTTCAGAGGGGAGGGGGGTGGGGGGATGGGTTAGCCCGGTGATGGGTATTAAGGAGGGCACATATTGCATGGAGCACTGGGTGTTATATGCAAACAATGAATCATGGAACACTACATCAAAAACTGATGATGTACTGTATGGTGACTAACATAAAAAAAAAAAAGAGTTGGCCTCTCAACTGACTGAGCCACCCAGGCACCCAAAGAACAGGGGATTTCATTCACTGCTATATCTCTAGTGCATAAAACAGTGCCTTGCGCATAGTAGGGACTCAATAAGTTGTTGAATGAATGAGCTTATTCATTAATCCTCCACAATTTACTAAGTCAATTGTTCTCAGACTTCAGTGTGCATAAGAGTCACCTGAAGCGCCTGTTAAATGCTGACTCCTGGGGCAATGTCCATTCAGCTCGTGATTCAGCTGATCTGGGGTGGGTTCCAGGAATTTGCTTATTTTAAACATATACCGACCCCTATAATTTTGATATGGATAGTAAGATGACACCTCTTTGAGAAACACTGCACTAGACTCTAAGCTCCATGAGGACTTTCTCAGTGATGTATCTACCATGCCTTGCATAGTGCCTCACACATAGTAGAGCTCAAAAAATACTTTTTTGATGGATCAATGAACAAATATTTATTGCAGTTTCTTAGGCTTGAGGCACTCTGCTAGATGCTGAGACTACCTCAGTGGAAGCATCTCAGTCCTTAAACCCATTTGCCCAACAGTCCAAATCCCTTAGGCCTGAGAGTCCACTCTGCTATTACAATAAGGGCTAAGCTGTTATTTAAGACAGTGCTTCTCAAACTTTAATGGTCACGAATCACCTGGGTATCTTGTTAAAATGCAAATTCTGATTTAGTGGGTTTGGGATGGGCCAGGGATTCCATATTTCTTATAAACTCTCAGGTGATGCTGGTACTCCTAGTCCATCAACCTCACTTTGAGTAGCAAGGCTTTAAGCTAAAAAAGGGTAGTGGGTATAGCTAGCCAGGTGATTGCTGTTTACTTGGGGCTACTTGTTCTGCTGTTGCAGAGAAATTTCCTTCCCTGAGGCCCCAATGGTAGCTGCTTAATTTTCAAGCTCTACCAAAAACCATACATGTTTTAATTTAAAAAGACCCCAAATCAATTAAGATAGACATCTCTGCAACTATAAAAATCATGTCTGTAAACTGTGTTGTTGTTTTCTGAGGGGATGGAATAATGTTCCTGTCTTTGTTTAATTAAAAAATGAAACAAGGGAGATTTTGGAGGTGACAGACAGATGCTTGAAAGTGATACAAAGAACTTAGATGAAAGAATTTTTCTTTGGTAAATGTATTAGTCTCCTAGTCTACCACAGACTGGGTGGTTTAATCAACAGACATTTATTTCTCACAGTTCTGGATTCTGGGAAGTCCAAGATCAAGGTGTCAGCAAGGTAGGTTTCATTCTGAGGTCTCTTCTCTTGGCTTGTAGGCTAGCCTTCTTGCTTTGTGCTCACATGACCTCTTCCTTGTGTGAGTTTGGGAGGGGGCAGGAAGAGAGAATGCCCAAAGCCTCTGGTATTTCTTTTTTGTTTGTTTTTATTTTTTATTTTTTTAAATTTTATTATGTTATGTTAGTCACCATACAATACATCATTGGTTTTTGATATGGTGATCTACGATCCATTGTTTTTGTATAACACCCAGTGCTCCATGCAGTACGTGCCCTCCTTAATACCCATCACCAGACTAACCAACCCCCCCTTCCCCCTCCCCTCTAAAACCCTGTTTGTTTCTCAGAGTCCATAGTCTCTCATGGTTCAGCTCTCCCTCCAATTCCCACCCCCCATTTTCCCCTTCCTTCTCCTAATGTCCTACATGCTATTCCTTATGTTCCACAAATAAGTGAAACCATATGATAATTGACTTTCTCTGCTTGACTTATTTCATTTAGCATAATCTCCTCCAGTCCCATCCATGTTGATGTAAAAGTTGGGTATTCCTCCTTTCTGATGGCTGAGTAATATTCCATTATATATATGGACCACATCTTCTTTATCCATTCATCTGTTGAAGGGCATCTCGGCTCTTTCCACAGTTTGGCTATTGTGGACATTGCTGCTATGAACATTGGGGTGCATATGGCCCTTCTTTTCACTACATCTGTGTCTTTGGGGTAAATACCCAGTAGTGCAATTGCTGGGTCATAGGGTAGCTCTATTTTTAAATTTTTGAGGAACCTCCACACTGTTTTCCAAAGTGGCTGTACCAACTTGCATTCCCACCAACAGTGTAAGAGGGTTCCCCTTTCTCCACAACCTCTCCAACATTTGTTTCTTTCCCTGTCCATTTTTGCCATTCTAACTGGTGTAAGGTGGTATCTCAATGTGGTTTTGATTTGGATTTCCCTGATGGCTAATGATGATGAACATTTTTTCATGTGTCTGTTAGCCATTTGTATGTCCTCTTCAGAGAAGTGTCTTTTCATATCTTCTGCTCACTTTTTGACTTGATTATTTGTTTTTTGGGTGTTGAGTTTGAGAAGTTCTTTATAGATCTTGGATACCAGCCGTTTATCTGTAGTGTCATTTGCAAATATCTTCTTCCATTCTGTGGGTTGGGTTGCCTCTTTGTTTTGTTGACTGTTTCCTTTCTGTGCAGAAGCTTTTTATCTTGATGAAGTCCCAAAAGTTCATTTTTGCTTTTGTTTCACTAGCTTTTGGAGATGTATCTTGAAAGAAGTTGCTGTGGGCGATGTCAAAGAGGTTACTGCCTATGTTCTCCTCTAGGATTTTGATGGATTCCTGTCTCACATTGAGGTCTTTCATCCACTTTGAGTTTATCTTTGTGAATGGTGTTAGAGAATGGTCGAGTTTCATTCTTCTGCATGTGGCTGTCCAATTTTCCCAGCACCATTTATTGAAGAGCCTGTCTTTTTTCCATTGCATGTTTTTTCCTGCTTTGTCAAAGATTATTTGACCATAGAGTTGAGGGTCCATATCTGGGTTCTCTATTCTGTTCCATTGGTCTATATGTCTGTTTTTGTGCCAGTACCATGCTGTCTCGGTGATCACAGCTTTGTAATAGAGCTTGAAATTGGGCAACGTGATGCCCCCAGCTTTGTTTCTCTTTTTCAACATTTCCTTGGCGATTTGGGGTCTTTTCTGATTCCATAGAAATTTTAGGATTGTTTGTTCCAGCACTTTGAAAAATGTCATTGGAATTTTGATCGGGATGGCATTGAAGGTATAGATTGCTCTGGGTAGCATAGACATTTTCACAATGTTTATTCTTCCGATCCATGAGCATGGAATATTTTTCCATCTTTTTGTGTCTTCTTCAATTTCTTTCATGAGTGTTTTGTAGTTCCTAGAGTATAGATCCTTTACCTGTTTGGTTAGGTTTATTCCGAGGTATCTTATGGTTTTTGGTGCTATTGTAAATGGAATCGTTTCTCTAATTTCTCTTTCTACAGTTCTGTTGTTAGTGTATAAGAAAGCAACTGATTTCTGTGCATTGATTTTGTATCCTGCCACATTACTGAATTCCTGTATGAGTTCTAGGAATTTGGGGGTGGAGTCCTTTGGGTTTTCCACATAAAGGATCATGTCGTCTGCGAAAAGAGAGAATTTGAATTCTTCTTTGCCAATTTGAATACCTTTTATTTCTTTTTCTTGTCTAATTGCTGTTGCTAGGACTTCTAGTACTATGTTGAACAATAGTGGCGAGAGTGGACATCCTTGACGTGTTCCTGATCTTAAGGGAAAGGCTCTCAGCTTTTCCCCATTGAGGATGATATTAGCTGTGGGTTTTTCATAGATGGGTTTTATGAACTTGAGGAATGTTCCCTTTATCCCTATACTCTGAAGAGTTTTAATCAGGAAAGGATGTTGTATTTTGTCAAATGCTTTTTCTGCATCAATTGAGAGGACCATATGGTTCTTCTCCCTCCTCTTATTGATGTATTCTATCACACTGATTGATTTGCAAATCTTGAACCACGCTTGCATCCCGGGGATAAATCCCACTTGGTCGTGGTGGATGATCCTTTTAATGTATTGTTGGATCCTATTAGCTAGGATTTTGTTGAGGATTTTGGAATCCATATTCATCAGGGATATCAGTCTGAAATTCTCCTTTTTGATGGGGTCTTTGCCTGGTTTGGGGATTAAGGTAATGCTGGCCTCATAGAATGAGTTTGGAAGTTTTCCTTCTGTTTCTATTTTTTGAAACAGCTTCAGTAGAATAGGTATTATTTCTACTTTGAATGTTTGGTAGAATTCCCCAGGGAATCCATCAGGCCCTGGATTCTTGGTTTTTGATCACTGCTTCAATCTCGTTACTGGTTTTTGGTCTATTCAGGTTGTCAATTTCTTCCTGTTTCAGTCTTGGCAGCTTATAGGTTTCCAGGGAGGTCTCCATTTCATCCAGATTGCTCAGTTTATTGGCATATAGTTGTTGATAATAATTTCTAATAATTGTTTCTATTTCCTTGGTGTTAATCGTGATCTCTCCCCTTTCATTCATAATTTTATTAATTTGGGTCCTTTCTCTTTTCTTTTGGATATGTCTGGCCAGTGGTTAATCGAGCTTTATAATTCTTTCAAAGAACCAACATCTAGTTTCATTGATCTGATCTACTGTGTTTCTGGTTACTAATTCATTGATATCTGCTCTAATTTTAATTATTTCTCTTCTAATGCGTGGCATAGACATCGTTTTTTGCTTTTTCTCTAGTTCTTTAAGGTGTAGAGTTAGTTGGTGAATTCAGGATTTTTCTATTTTTTTGAGTGAGGCTTGGATGGCTATGTATTTCCCCCTTAGGACCGCCTTTGCAGTATCCCATAGGTTTTAGATTGATGTGTTTTCGTTCTCATTGATTTCCATGAATTGTTTAAGTTCTTCTTTGATTTCCTGGTTGACCCAAACATTCTTGAGCAGAGTGGTCTTTAGCTTCCAAGTGTTTGAATTTCTGCCAAATTTTTTCTTGTGATTGAGTTCCAGTTTTAGAGCACTGTGGTCTGAGAATATGCAGGGAATAATCTCAATCTTTTGGTATCGGTTGAGACCTGATTTGTGACCCAGTATGTGGTCTATTCTGGAGAAAGTTCCATGTGCGCTGAAGAAGAATGAGTATTCTGTTGTTTTAGGGTGGAATGTTCTGTAAATATCTATAAGATCCATCTGGTCCAATGTATCATTCAAAGCTCTTGTTTCCTTGTTGATTTTCTGCTTAGATGATCTGTCCATTGCTGAGAGTGGAGTATTGAGGTCTCCTACAATTAACGTATTGTTATCAATATGATTTTATTTTGGTTAACAGTGGCTTATGTAGATGGCTGCTCCCATGTTAAGGGCAAGGATATTTACAATTGTTAGATCATCTTGTTGGATAGACCCTTTAAGAATGATATAGTGTCTTTCTGTGTCTCTAATTACAGACTTTAGTTTAAAATCTAATTTGTCTGATATAAGAATGCTACCCCAGCTTTCTTTTGAGGTCCGCTGGCATGGAAGATGGATCTCCATCCCTTCACTTTCAGTCTGGATGTATCTTTAGGTTCAAAATGAGTCTCTTGTAGACAGCATATGGATGGGTCCTGTCTTTTTATCCAATCTGCAACCCTGTGCCATTTTTTGGGAGCATTTAGGCCATTCACGTTGAGAATGATTATTGAAAGATATGAATTGTCATCATGTTGCCTGTGAAGACGTTGTTTTTATAGATTGTCCCTGTAAATTTCTGTTGTATATCACTCTTGGGGTCTTTCTCCTTTTATAGAACCCCCCTTCATATTTCTTGCAGGGCCGGCTTAGTGGTCACATATTCTTTCAGTTTCTGCCAGTCTTGGAAGCTCTGCATCTCTCCATCCATTCTAAATGAAAGCCTTGCCAGATAAAGTATTCTTGGCTGCATGTTCTTCTCATTTAGTACCCCGAATATGTCTTGCCAGGCCTTTCTGGTTTGCCAGGTCTCTGTGGATAGGTCTGACGTTATTCTGATGTTCCTCCCTCTGTACGTAAGGAATCTCTTCCCCCTAACTGCCCTTAAGATGGTTTCCTTGGTTCTAAGATTTGCAAGTTTTACTATTACATGCCGGGGTGTTGGCCTGTTTTCCTTGATCTTAGGAGGGGTCCTCTCTGCCTCTAGGACTCGAATGTTTGTTTCATTCCCCAGATTAGGGAAGTTCTCAGCTACGATTTGCTCAAATACATCTTCTAGTCCTCTCTCTCTCTCCACTCCCTCTGGGATTCCAATGATTCTGACATTGGAACGCTTCATGGTGTCACTTACTTCTCTGATTCTATTTTCATGGGTTCTGAGTTGTTTTTCCCTGGCCTCCTCTTTTCCCTTTTTATCTATTATATTGTCTTCCAGGTCACTTATTTGCTCTTTGGCTTCATTTACCCTAGCTGTTAGATTATCTAGATTGGATTGGATCTCATTGATAGCATTTTTAAGTTCTGCCAATTCAGCTTTCATTTCTGCCCTTAGAGACTCTATGTTGCCATTAATTGATTTCTCCATTCTAGCCATTGTCTTCACAATTGCTAGCCTGAATTCCATCTCCGACATCTTGGTTATATCTGCATCCATTTGTAAATCTGCAGCAGAAGTCATAATCTCTGAGTCTTTTCTATTTTGGGGGCTCCTCCTCCTAGTCATTCTGTTGATGGGTATTTGAGGGAATGTATAGAGTCCAAATTATTGACCAGAACCCAAGCAAGATGCACCTGTTTTCTTGGGACCTTAGGGTTGCTGGCCTCTTGTTTTTCCAGCCTGTCTTCTGGGGGAGGGGCCTGCCGCTCTGTTACTCAGGCAACCCTGTTCGGGCGGAGTTGCCCTGCAGCACTGTGGCGGGGGATGGGCTCAGCAGGAATCAGTCTTTGGGGCTTTTGTTCTCTGGCCGCTTTCCCTGGAGGCTTTCCGCGTCTCTTCCGAGAGTCAGAGCAGAAGAGACCATTTCCAACCCTCTGCCTCAGAGTAGAGAGATCGCAGTCTGTTCTTCAGTGAGGTCTCCAGGCCACACCGTCTCCCTTTCTGTCCGTGCTTCTATAAACTTCAGCGGTCTGGGTTGTGTGCCCCTCCGCAGCGCTCCCAGTCCTGCCTCCAGTTCGGGGCACGTCTCTCCCCTTTGTGCTTCTAAAACTGCCAGCTGCTCCTGGTTTGCACGCGCACGACCCCGCCGCTCCGGGTTTCCGCCCCAGGGGCTGCAGTTTGCACAGGCCACACCGCTGCTCCATGTTTCCGTCCTGGGGGCCGCCCAAAAGTCCTTTCCCCGCCGCTACCGGTCTGCGAGTCTGTGCCCCGTAGGCAGCACGCGAGGCTGTCGCTCACTGGCGGTGTAGGATCCCCACGTCCAGGCACCCTCCCGCTGCTGTTTATCCTCCGATATCTGCCCGCGGAATCACGGCTCCCTGCTTCGTACCTCAAAACCAACTGCCTGCGATATTCTGTTTGTAGAGATCCAGATCTTCTTACATCTCATGCTGGTTTCATGGGTGCTCAGAGTGATCTGGTAGATATCCAGCTCAATTCCGGGGACCAGTTGAAATAGGGTCCCCTACTCCTCTGCCATCTTTCCTACAATATCAGCCTCTGGTATTTCTTTTTATAAGGACACTAATCCTGTCTGATGAGGGCCCCATCTTTAAGACCTCATTTAGCCTTACTTTCTTAAAGGCCTCATATCCAAATATAGTCATACTGGGGATTAAGGGCTTCAACATATGAATTTGGAGGGAACACAAACATTCAGTTCATCACAGCGAACAAGACTTAGGCCCAGTACATCTCTGAATTTAGTCCACCTGCATGGAACAATTTGGTCAGGAGAATATTGGTTTCCTCACCTTTCCTGACCTTTTAGGAATCCTAAAGTTCCTGTTGTCATTTAATCCTTTTGCCTTGATGCATTTAGATTCCAGAAATTCCCCATGATAATTGAAGTGCTCCACAATTAGGAAAACAGTACTTTATGATCCTGAACATCTTAGGGCAAGGGCTTTTAACTCTAGGGTTTCTTATTTAGGCTTCCGAGGATCTCTGAACTCCTCCAAATTTAATCAAATATTTATGTAGGTACACATATGTATACTTTATGTATATATTGTATATATTATATGTATATATGTATAGTATATTGTTTGTGAATCTTTTTCTAGAGAGAGAGTCCATAGCTCGTAGAATTCTTTTTTTTTTTTTTAAGATTTTATTTATTTATTTGAGAGAGAGAGAGAATGAGAGAGAGAGAGCATGAGGGGGGGAGGGTCAGAGGGAGAAGAAGACTCCCCGCCGAGCAGGGAGCCTGATGTGGGACTTGATCCCAGGACTCCAGGATCATGACCTGAGCCGAAGGCAGTCGCTTAACCAACTGAGCCACCCAGGCACCCAGCTCATAGAATTCTTATGTAGAATATATATATATAGTATATATTATATGTATATATGTATATATTATATATTATTTGTGAATTTTTTTCTAGAGAGAGAGTCCATAGCTTATATAGAATTCTCAGATGGATCCCACAATTCCCCAAAGGGTAAGAATCTCCTTAGATATGAAGATGACAGAACTTAGGACGGTGGATTTTGAATGGTAAGGGAGAAATGTGCAACACTTTATTGCAGCTTATTTTATTTTGTTTTGTTTTATGTATCTCTTTTCCTTCATTAGACTGTGTCTTCCTTTGGGAGGGAAAGCCATACTCATCCATGCATCCCTGATGCCCAGCATGGCGTTTAGCACAGAAAAAGTATTCAATATGTGGTTTTGAAATAAGGAATGAAACCAGGCCACTGGGGTACCAGGGGAACAGGGTAAGGTGGGAACACAAGAAGGAGGGGACATTGAAGCACAGAGCTCTGGGTATTTAGCTCTGTGGGCATGGACAGAGAAGTCGGCTGTACAAGGGTATCCTGAGGAAACCTCAGTTAATTTTTACAGGGCTCAACTCCATATACACATATTCTTTTTGGGGGTCATTCTCAGTGGAAGGCAAAATTCAAGTCTAACATCTCAGCTGTTTTCTTCTTGTTTCCTAGTTAAGATGTGCTGTTCAATCAATAAAAATGAATAATTTAAATTCAATATCCCTCTGTCACTATCAATAATACTTTTGTGAGTGATGTAGTACTATGGTAATTCAATTTGTTAGTCGCTGCCACACTTTCACATGACAGTCTGCTGAAGTTGTAAACTTAATTTACTCTAGGCATTTGACACAAGTAACATTGATGGGTTTTATCTTTAAAAGTATTGATTCCCCCCCATATCTCCTCTGTATTTGTGTTTTTTGAATAAATACATACCTGTATGGTTAAAGAAAACTTTTTTAAGCTAAGGAAGCTTCCCACTTGGTTTTAAGTAGACTTTTTTGAACAGCTTAGACTCAGAACCTTAGGGTTGGGAGAGATCTGGGATGTTGTGTTGTCCTGTCTGTTTGCCGACTTGTGGGGACAGCTTTATATCATCTAGGGCACAGAGTCTACTGCTAGAGAGCTCTCATGGAAGGTTCTCTACATTGGAGACAAAACCTACTATTCTGCAACTTTAATCCATTTTGGCTTTCTTGAGTGACACATTGTAAATCTATCCACCAACTGCTTGTCAGTCCTTTTATATATTTGAATGCTGTTTGAATGGACATCTAAGATTTTTTTTGTCCAGGTTAAATTTTCCTAGTACCTTCAATTCCTTTTCATTTGATGGGATTTCTAGATCACCTTACAATTGTGGTCATTCTCCTCTAGCTGTACCACAGTTGTTGATATCTTTCTTAAAATGTAACATTCAAGACAAAGCACAGATCTCTCGATGAGCTCTAAAGAAATTGAACTTCACTTAGAACTCTTTTTAAAATGATGCTTTCAAACTATTATTCAATTCCCTAAAGGTAAAATTAATGAACTATATATTTTACTTATTTCTCTTTGTTGTTTGTGTACCTTTATTGAGAAAGTTGATTCATTTTTTCCATAATGAATAAATTGATGTTAGTAAAATTACCAATTGAAATGGAACAGATGAAAAATATGGATCCACTAACAATCATATTATGAATAACTAAGTGCAGAGCCCCCTTGGCATAAGCTCTCATTAAACTCCCTTTTCTAAAAAACACTTATTATAACTGTAATTAATTATATCTTTAAGTATCTAGGCATTCTGAGGTTTATAGATTAATTGGGGAGATGGGGCAATTTTAATAAGCTTTATTTTTCTTGTACCATTAAAAATGTCTTTCATTATGAAAAACTTCAAACATTTACCAAGATAGAAAACAAATGAACTCCCATGAACTCATCACCCAGGTTCAACAAATATCAGTTCATGGTCAATCTTGTTTCATCTGTATAATTCCACTCTCCTACCCAGGATTATTTTGAAACAAGTCCAAGACATCATCTCATTCCATCTTAAATATTTCAGTGTATATTTCTAAAAGATATAAGCTCTTTATAAAAATCATATTCTCAGTACCATTATCATATCTAAAAATTTAACAGTTGTCATCAAATAATATAGCCAGTGCATCAGTTTTCTTGATTTTCTTATAAAATTTTCTTTCAACAGTTTGTTTGAATAAAGATCCAAGTAAGACCCATACATTGCAGTTATTTGATATGTTTCTTAAATCTCATTTAATCTTTAGGTCTCTTTCTCTCCCTCTCTTTCACTTATAATTCCTTTATTTAATAAACCAGATCGCTTGTTCTGTAGAGTTTCTTAGTCTGGATCTTGCTCATTACATCCTAGTGTCTCTTAAAATATTTCTCTGTCCTCTATTTCCTATAAATTGTAGTTAAAGTTAAATATTTGATCAAATTCAGGTTTGATCTTTTCATAAGAATATCCTATTGGTGGGCTTATATACTTCCATCAGGAAGCATATAGTGTTTGTCTCTTTTTGTGATGTCAGTAACCACTGACACTCATTGCCTACATCTGTAGGGGTTATGAAATGGTGATATCCTGTTACTATTAATATTCCTTCCTCATTTATTAGTTTGAATACCTCCATAAAGACAAACTTCCCCTCACCAACTATTCAGTTTCAATGAGGTATACATCTATAAGAAGGGTAAGGTAAATTCTTCATTCTTTCTTTTTATTTACCAGTTTTCAAAATAATGAGTTGGTTCACTAACATTCACCAGCAATGAGTTGTTTTATTATCATTATGAACTCATATTTTTATTAAACTTTGCATTTCAATCCATTGCAGTGATCTTTTTTTGCAGTTATCAATTATATTGATTATGAAATTGTTCAAACTCTTCACATTGACTCCTGAGTCCTTTGACATGACCTATTTATTTTTGGTAGTTTCCTTGCTATCTGGTATGACAAGATGATCCAGTCTCAATTTGAACATTTCCTGTCCCAGACCTGGAATCTGTAATTTCTCCAAGGAGCCTTCATTCCTTTTTTTCCCCTTTCTTCTAGAATATGGTTAGTAATTAATTAATTAATTGAAGTATAATTGACATACATATTATATTAGTTTCAGGTGTACAATATAGTGACTTGACAACTAAATATATTAAGTCCTCAGTATAATAAATATAGTTATCATCTGTCACTATACAAAGTTATTACAATATTATTAATTATATTCCATAAGCTATACTTTTTATCCCTATGACTTATTTATTTTGTAACTGGGAGTTTGTGAGCCTTGGTTCTTTTTAGTGGAAAATGGTATTTAGACATGACAAGCTGAGTGCTAAGGCTGCTCATTGCTATTGGGTTGGTCACTGTGTCTAGGCTTTTTCAGTGAACAGAACTAGAAAATAATTTTTTAAAAATGTAAAATACATCATGGGCTTGCAGGATATTTCTAGATCAGAGTCAGGACTGCAAGGTTTTTACTTGGCATCATCAATCTTATGTCTATATCTCCTTTTGTCTATGCCAGAAATCCTGCTTCTTAACAACACTAATAAAACACTTATTTCAGTTATCTCTTAATGATACTTTGGTGTATAGTAAGATTACAAAACACATTTTAAGGTTTTTAAAAATTAACTCAGTCCTTAAGATATATCTGTCTAGGAATGGAGAATCAAATTACTGTTTTAAAATCACTAGAAATAGTTCTTTTATGGATTGTTATGGCATCAACTCTATATGCAGGGTTATTTCAATTTTATTTCATTTTGTAGTGATCACTTCTTAAATTTTAATTTAATTTTATAATTATGTATGATATTACAAAGATCCAGAGTTACAAATCTAAAAAACAAGGTGTATTTTTTTTTTAAAGATTTTATTTATTTGACAGAGTGAGACACAGAGAGAGAGGGAACACAAGCAGGGGGAGTGGGAGAGGGAGAAGCAGGCTTCCCGCAGAGCAGGGAGCCCGATGCGGGGCTTGATCCCAGGACCCTGGGACCATGACCTGAGCCGAAGGCAGACGCTTAACGACTGAGCCACCCAGGCGCCCCAACAAGGTGTATTTTTTAAAAAGTCTAACTTCTTCCCTATTCCTTCCACTGTGTTCTCTCTCTTCCCCATGGATAACCATTTCAAAAGTAACTTTAAAAAAATAGACATTTGGGGCCTCTGGGTGGCTCGGTTGGTTAAGTGGTTAAGTGTCTACCTTCAGTTCAGGTCATGATCTCAGAGTCCTGGCATCGAGCCCCATGTGGGGCTCCCTGCTCAGTGGGGAGTCTGAGGAATGATCATTTTCCCACTTCCCCCCACTTGTGCTCTCTTCTCTCAAGTAAATAAGTAAAATCTTTAAAAAGTAAAATTAATATGTAAAATAGTATAATATACATACAGAAAATAGAACAAGTCATAGGCATATAGTTCAGTGAGTTATAACAAAGTAAAAACATCATGATACCACCACCCACTTGTTCAAGAAATAGAACATCACAGCACACCAGAAGCCCCCTCATGTATTCCTCTCTACCACTACTCTTTCCTACCTCCCCAGAGTAAATATTATTCTGGCTTCTAGAATTATTGATTAATTTGCCTTGCTTTTTCACTTTCATATAAGTGGAATCCTACTGTACGTACTCTTTTGGGTCTGGCTTTTCTCATTCAATGTCATGTTTGTGAGATTCAGCCATGGTTTTTCATGGAGCAGGCATTTGTTCATCTTCATCACTGTATAGTATTTCACAGTTTATCTGTAGTTTTGCTGAGGGACATTTGGATTGTTTTCAGTTTGGGGGCATTAACATTTCATGGTTCTAGGAGCATTCTTGTACATATATTTTGTTTCTGTTGTATATACACCTAAGAGTGGAATTTCTGAGTGATAAGAATATGCATATGTTAAAATTTAGCATATACTGTCAGTTTTCCAAAGAAGTTATAGTAATTTAGATTCCCACTAGTAGGGCATGAAAGTTCTCTTGTTTTACATCCCATCCAGAAACAAGGTATATCTCTCCAATTATTTAGGTATTCTTTTGTGTCCTTTGGTAAAGTTTCAAGCTTTCTACATATGGATCTTGCATAATTATAGTTAAATTTATTACTCTGTATTTAAAGTGTGTGTATATGTATGTGAATGGTGTCTTTTTGCCATCACATTTTCTCATTTATTTTTATTGTATATTCATTTTTGAAATAGGAATGTTTTGAATTTTGCATATTTCATTTGTATCTGACCATCACAATGAAGTTCCTACTTAGTTCTTATAGTTTTATAGTTGTCTCTTGTATTACGTGGGTATATATCTTGTATTGCATGGCTATATCATCTGCAAATAATGATAAATTAAATTTCATTTTCAACATTTCAACCTCATATTTTTCCTTGTCTTATTGTGTTAAATTAGACTTTCAGAACAATTAGAACAATAAGGACTTTAATGGACATCCTGATCTTTGATGGGCATTCCTATAGTGTTTTAACATTTAGTATGATATTTACTGTTGGTTTTTGACAAATAATCTTTGAATTAAGGAAGTTCCCTTCTATTTCTAGATTGTCTAGAGGTTTGTTTTTGTGTCATGGAATGGTGCAGACTTTTATTGAATGCTTTTTTTTTGGCAATTGAGAAAACTCATAGTTTGTTAAATAACAGTTTTATGACACATACTTCACAACCATAAAATTCATCCTTGTAAGGTGTATGATTCAGTAACTTTTAATATATTAATAGAGTTGTATAACTACCACCACTGTCTAAACCCAGAACCCTTTAGTCACTGAATAAGAAATACTATATCATCATCAGTCACTCCCATTTGCCTTTTCAGCTCCAGGCAAACACTTACCTACTTTCAGTCTCTATGGAATTGCTTACTCTAGAAGTTTCTTATGAATGGAATCATACAATATGTTTCTTTTCATGACTAGCTTTTTTAACTTAGCATATTTTCAAGGTTCATCCATGTTGTAGCACTTAATAGTATTTCATTCCTTTGTACTGCCAAATATTAGTGCATTGTAAGGATATACCACATTTTGTTTATGCAATCATCAGTTGATGGTCATTTTGGTTGTTTCCATTTCTTGACCATTATGAACAATGATGCTACAAACATTCATATGTTTTCAATTCTCTTGAGTATATACCCAGGAGTAGAATTGCTAGGTCATATAGTAAGTCTATATTTAACATTTTGAGGAAATGTCAAACTGTTTTCCAAAGTAGTAGTATCATTTTACATTCCAAAGAGCAATTTATAAGGGTCCCGATTACTTCACATTCTTGCTAACACTTGTTACTGTCTTTTTTATATTAGCCATTGTGGTTTGATTTGCATTTCTTTAACAGCCAATGCTGCTGAGCATCCTTTTTATGTGCTTAATGTCCATTTGTATAACTTCTTTGGAGAAATTCCCTCAGATCATTGGAACATTAAAATTTTTTTGCCTTTTTGTATTAAGTTTAAAGAGACCTTTATATATTCTAGATACATATTGTTGCTGGGTGGACTGGGGAGTACTTGAGCCCTGAGGCCTCAACCCAGCCATCCAAAAGATGTCACCAGAGGCTCTTGGTCTTGCCACAAGAATTGAAGGACAGACACAACACAGTGAATGAGCAGTACAAGTAGGAAAGTTTATTAAAGTGAGAGTACACACTTGAGATATGAGAGTGGGCGAGTTCAAGGGAGAGCTGCAGTGACTGGGGTTTGGGTTTCTATCTTTTATTGACAATTGTTAAAAAAAAAGGGGTGGAATATTTATTACTTGAGGTGGGGAGTTCTTAGAAGCAGGATGGTCTCTTCCAGGAATGTGGGTTATGTGCTTTTCCCTCCTTATTTGGTTAGGGGTTTCCTGTCATGACACCCTTAGGGAGGAGATTAAGTATGGTAATGTTGTATAATGAAGGAATAATGTGAACTTTGACCTACTTTGTCAGCCATCTTGAGCCTGTCTGGTTTGATCCAGTTTCTTGTGGATTTTGTTTTAGAGTGCTGCCAAGACAGGCCTCTGACTTCCTCCTAGTTGGCCATGACTTCCTCTTTGCTGGCTCCCAGGCATCCTGTTAGAATGTAACTAATGGCTCACTCTAACACATATCATTTGCAAATATATTCTCAGATATATGATTTGCAAATATTTTTTCCCATTTTGTGGGTTGTCTTTTCATTTTCTTGACAATGCACTTTAAAACAAAAGTTTTACATTTTGATGAAATCAAATTTATGTGTTTTTATTTGACTATACGTGCTTTTAGTGTCATATCTAAGAAGTAATTGCCTAGTCCAAGGTCATGATGATTTTGTCCTATGTTTCTCATAAGAATTTTATAGTTTTAGATCTTGTATTTATGTATTTGTTACATTTTGAGTAACTATTTGTATACAGTGTTTCAAAGGGGAATAATTTTATATTTTTGTAAGTGGATATCCAGTTGTCCAGAGACCATTTGTTCAAGACTGTCCTTAACTTATTGAATTGTCTTGGTACAATTGTTGAAAATGAATTGATTATAATGTATGTTATTTTTCTAGACTTTCTACTCTATTGCATTGATTTATATGTCTATCCTTATATCAGTACCATACTACCTGGATTTCTGTAGCTTGGTAATATATTTTGAAACCAGGAAGTATGAATCTAACTTTTTCTGTTTTTTTTTTTTAATTTTTTATTTAAACCTTTTTTTTTAAGAGAGAGAGCATGGTGGGGAAGGAGCAGAAGGGGAGGGAGAGAGAGAATCTTAAGCAGGCTTCACACCCAGAAGGGAGTGTGATGCAGGGCTCCATCTCATGACACTGAGATCATGCCCTGAGCCAAAATCAAGAGTTGGAGGCTTAACCAACTGAGCCACCCAGGCACCCCTAACTTTGTTCTTTTTTTAAAAGATTTATTTATTTATGTCAGAGAAAGGGAGAACATGAGCAGGGGGAGAGTGGGAGGGAGAGAGAGAAACCTCAAGTGGACTCCATGCTGAGCACGGAGCTCAATGCGGAGCTCAATCCCAGGACCCTGAGATCATGACCTGAGCCAAAATCAAGAGTTGGCCCCTTAACAGACTGAGCCTCCTAGGGGCCCTAACTTTGTTCTTTTTAAAGATTGTTCTGGCTACACAAAATCCATTACATTGCCAAATGAATTTTATAAACATCTTGTCAATTCCTGCAAAGAAATTAGCTGGGATTTGCTAGGGATCATGTTGAATCTATTGATCAGTTTGGGGAGTATTGTCATCTTAGCAATATCCCATGAAGATGGGATATATTTCCATTTATTTAGGTCTTCTTTAACTTCTTTCAATAATGCTTTGTAGTTTTTAGCATATAAGACTTACAGTTATTTTGTTAGCTATCCCTAAGCATTTTTTGATGCCAGTGTAAATGAAATTATTTTCTTAATTTTATTTTGTATTGGTAGTATATAACAATATTCATTTCTATATATTGATTTTTATATTGATCTTGTATCTTAAAACCTCAGTGGAATTGTTTATTAGTTCTAATTGTCTTTTTAGTGAATTCCTTAGTATTTTCTCTATACAAGAGCATGTCATTTGTAAAATAAAGGTTAGTTTAGTTCTTCTTTCCCAATCTGGATGCCCTTTTTTCCCTTGTTTACCATTGTACCTCCAGTACAATGTTGAGTAGAAGAGGCAAGAGCAGATATCCTTATTTTCTTCCTGATCTTAGGGATAATGCTTTCAGTCTTTTACCATTAAGTATGACATTAGTTATGTGTTTATCAGGGATGCTATTTATCATCTTAAGAAAGTTTCTGTATCTAGTTTGTTGAGTATTTTGTTATGTGTGAAAAGCTATTGGAATTTATCAAATGTTTTTCTTGCATCTACTGAGATGATTATGGTTTTTTTGTCCTTCATTCTATTAATATCATGTATTATATTGATTTCTTTTAATATTTTGAATCAACCTCACATTTCTGAGATAAATCACTCTTGGTCATGGTGTATAATCATTTTTATATGTTTCTGGCCTTAATTTGCTAGTATTTTTTTGAGGACTTTTACATGTGTATTTATAGGGATATTAGTTGTAATTTTCTTTTCTTGTGATGTATTTATCTGGGTTTTGATATGTGGGTAATACTGACCTCATACAATGAGTTGAGAATTGCTTTCATCCCTTTTTTTGGAAAAAAATTTTTTTACATATACTTTTTTTTAATTAAAAAAATTTTTTTTATTATGTTATGTTAGTCACCATATGGTACATCATTAGTTTTTGATGTAGTGTTCCATGATTCATTGTTTGTGTATAACACCCAGTGCTCCATGCAATACGTGCCCTCCTTAATACCCATCATGGAAAAAATTTAAAACATTGGTAATAATTCTTTTTAAAATGTTTGGTAGAATTCGCCAGTGAAGCTATCTGGACCTGGGTTTTTCTCTGTAGGAAGTTCTTATGATAACTAATTCAATCTATTTAAAAGACCCTGAATAATCAAAACCATCCTGAGAAGATAGAGCTGGAGGCATCACAGTTCTTGATTTTACACTTTGTTACAAAGCTATAGTAATTAAAACAATATGATACTGACATTAAAACAGACACATAGACAAATGGAACAGAATTGAGAGCCCAGAAATAAAGCTATAAATGTATTGGCAACTAGTATTTGACAAGAGAGCCAAGAATACTCAACAAAGAAAGAATAGTCTCTTCAATAAATGGTATTGGGATAACTGGATATTCACATGCAAAAGAATGAAATTGGGTCCCTATCTTATACCACTCACAAAACTTAACTTGAAACTGATTAAAAACTTAAATGTAAGATCTGAAACTATAAAACGACTAGAAGAAAACATAGGTGAAAAGCTCCTTGACACTGGTCTTGTCAATGATTTTTTGGATATGACATCAAAAGTACAAGCCACAAAAGGAAAAATTAGGGGTGCCTGGTTGACTCAGTTGGTAGAGCATGTGACTCTTGATCTTGGGGTTGTGTAAGTGCAAGACTCACATTGGGTGTAGAGATTACTTAAGAAGTAAAATCTTTAGGGGTGCCTGGGTGGCTCAGTCAGTTAAGTGTCTGACTTCAGCTCAGGTCGTGATCTCAGGGCCCTGGAATTGAACCCTGGTCAGTCTCTGTGCTCAGCGGGGAGTCTGCTTGTCCCTCTCCCTTTGCCTTTCCCACGTTCATGCTCTCTCTCATATAAAGTCTTTTTCAAAAAAGTAAAATCTTTAAAAAAAGCAAAAATAAACAAATTAAACTGCTTAATACTAAATAGCTTCTACACAGCAAAATAACAATGAACAAAATGAAAAGGCAACCTATGGAATGAGATAAGATATTTCCAAACAGTCTATCTGATAAGTGGTTAATATCTAAGGTACATACAACTCAGTAGCAACAAATAATCTAATTAAATATGGGCAAAGGACTTGAATAAACATTTTTTTTCCTAAAGAAGACATACAAATGACCAACAGATACATGAAAAGATACTTAACATCATTAATCAAAGAAGTACAAATCAAAACCACAATGATATATCACTTCATACCTGTTAGAATGGCTATCAAAAAGACAAGAGACAAGTCCTGGCAAGGCTGTGGAGAAAAGCAAACTCTTGTGCACTGTTGGTGGGAGTATAAGTTAATATGATCCATATGATCCAGAAATTCTACTTTTGCATTTATATCTGAAGGAAATGAAATCAGTATTTTGAAGAGGTATCTGCACTCCCTTGCTTACTGAAGCATTATTTATGATAACTAAGACATGGAAAAAACCTAAGTGTCCACTGATGGATGAATGGATAAAGAAAATGTGGCATGTATATATTAAACACTCACACACACACACACAGGAATATTATTCAGCCATAAAAAGATGGAAATCCTGCCCTTTGTGACAACATGGATGGACCTTGAGGACATTATGTTAAGTGAAATAAGTCCAACAAAGACAAATAATGCATGTTCTCACTTATATGTGGATTCCTAAAAAGCCAAACTCATAGAAATAGAGTAGAATGGTGGCTGCCAGGGGCTGAGAGGTGGAGAAAGTGGGGAGATGTTGGTCAAGGGTACAAATTCCCAGCTATATGATGAATGTGTTCTGGGAATCTAATGTACAACATGGTGACTATAATTAATGGTGCTGTATTATATACTTGAAAGTTGTTAAGAGAGTAGATTTTAAACGTTATTGCTACAAAAAATGATAATTATGTGAGAAGATGGAGGTGTTAATAAACCTGATTGTGGCTATAAACATATCTATATCTATCTATCATCTATCTATTTATCATCATGTTGTACATCTTAAACTCTCATGTTATGTATCAGTAATATCTCAGTAAAGCTGGAAAAAATATTTGGAAATTTACTTGTATTTGCTTTGCTAATATTTTATTGAGAACCTTTACAATGGTATCTAGAGAAAACATGGAATATTCCTTTACACATAACTTAAATTTCCTGATAGCTGATGCTTACCCCTTTAAGTGCAAAAACTTTTGTTTTTGATTATTGTTTTAAAATTTTTGTTGGAGGGGTGCCTGGTGGCTCAGTTGTTAAGCATCTGCCTTCGGCTCAGGTCATAATCTCAGGGTCTTGGGATCGAGCCCCACATCGGGCTCCCTGCTCTGTGGGAGGCCTGCTTTTCTCTCTCCCACTCCCACTACTTGTGTTCCCTCTCTCACTGTATCTCTCTCTGTCAAATAAATAAATAAAATCTTTAAATAAAATAAAATAAAATAAAATTTTTGTTGGAAATCTTTTTACAATGAATTGTATATTTCTTTTGTAAACCAAGTATACTAAACATAATTTAATATTATTATATTTTAATTTTTGAAATTCTGTGCCATCGTTCTGAGAACTCACTCTTGTACTGGGCTGTGATATAGTGATGGTGTCCAGGACATAAATGTATATAGCATAAAGTGAATAAAATATTTTTAGTAAAATGTTTTCTAGTTTGAAAATTATACAAACATTATTCTCAAGTTAAAATATTTATTATTAAGATTTTCATTTGTTATATTAGTGATAGTGCCATGGAGTTCTACTGTACATGGTCAGATAACGTGTTTATATTGTGATGTGTATGTAGTATGATGTTTAGTATAGTTTCTTTTTGACAGGAGGTAAAGAAAGTTTAGCTTTGTGTTACCTTGTGAACATACTCTATCTTTGCTTAAATTGAGGCAAAATTGTTGAACTATGTCAAAGAAGGAAAGTAGACAAATATTGTGCATAATTTCATTCTACTTTCATTTTTGAACATGTTGTGTCACAAATAGCAAGACTACATGAACAAGGAAAATATATTCATTAAATATATTAAAAACTCAAATGAAGAGAATATTTTTGAAATAAAATGTATTTATGAAAAATATATTCTTGAATACATTTTAAGTACATTTAATGCATTTTGACTATATCCTTAAATATACTTTTGATATATTCTTGAATAAACTCAAATATATTCTTCAATATCTCTTTGAACATAGTAAATATATTTAAAATATGTTCCTAAATATATCCTTGAATACATTCTTGACTGTGCTCTTGAATATGAAGTATTCTTGTGTATGTAACCATGTTAAGATATTCTTGAAAAAATATTCATAAGGCTTCTTTTTATAAAATAGAATATTCTATGAATGCATTCTCCTCATACCCTCAGTCTCACTCTGTCATTCCCCAGCTGTAGCAGTAGGGAGCTAAGGCAGAAATAAATTGAAAATTTCTCAAAATGTTATTAAGAAGACAAAATGAAAACTAAAACTATATAGGTAAAAAAAAGCAAGGAATTTAAGTCATTGGCTAGTTGGTAAGTTGACCATGAGGCCGACTGGCAAATTTTGGTGATTTGACTTAGACTTATATGGGGGAGGACTGTATCTATGGCTGGGAGGCATGGCATGTCTTCTGGTGTTGGTGTCGGGGAGTTTATCTCCTCCTCCTTGGTCTCCTCTGTCGCCCAGGTGAATTTCTTGCTGCTGTCAATGGGTAAACCCCAAATAGTCCCACTACACTATGATTAAAACTATTTCTAAGGTAAAAATAGTATCTGAATATCAGCCTGAGAAATTACCCTATGTGTAAATTAAATCACATTGAGTCATAGATACTTGTGCATCTTTGAAACTTGTTTTTTCTTTTATTTTAGTTAGCTTTGTTTTTTTCTTATTTTTCTTTTCTCCACCTTATTACTGATAGATGAGATTTCTGGAAAAGTGATCTCTAGTTGAATGAAATATGACAGATTACTGTATTTCTGTGGTCCTCATTTGTAGAATAATTTGTTTGGCAGTTTATTTCAAAGTCTAAAAAATTCCCAAAATTTATTATACTACTGACAGAATCATTTACACTGCTTGATCTCTAGCTATACTCTTATCTTCAAAACAGATCAAATTTATTTTTGAATTTGAGTTTATTATCCCAGGTAATTCTGAAGGTTTGATATGGGTAAAGCATGTAGTAGGCTCTGGGAAATTTATTTTAGAATATGTCTGTATCATTCTGTTCTGCGCTTTAGGAAACATTCTGGAATAGGAGCAGGGATTGAAAGGCCATCTGATTGAAAGGCAATCTGATTCCTCAGCTGGGGAGAAAGAGTTCAGGACCTGGATCCCAAAGAGGGTGATAAAGATTAGGGGTGGGTTTTACTAAGCCAGTGGACCTCAAACATTACATTGCACCAGAATCCACTGGAGGACTAGTTAAAACATGGGCTTCTGGGCCCCAGCCCCAGAGTTTCAGATTCAGTAGATCTGGAGTGGGTTCCATATTTTTGCATTTCTAACAAGTTCCCAGGTGATTCAGATGCTGCTGGTACTGAAGAGACCACACTTTGAGGACCATTATACTAGATTGCTGTATCCCTCTCTGTTTCTATCAAAAGTAAGCAGTAAGAGAATGTCTCTTCAGAACATTTCTTTCAGAATTCACTTCAATGGGATGCCTGGGTGGCCCAGTTGGTTGGGTGTCCAGCTCTTGGTTTCAGCTCAGGTGGAGATCTTGGGATCGTGGGATTGAGCCCCACATAGGGCTCCATCCTCAGTGTGGAGTCTGCTTGGGACTCTTTCTCCCTCTACTCCCACTCCCTGTGCTGTGCTCTCTCTCTCTCTAAAATAATAAATAGGGCGCCTGGGTGGCTCAGTTGGTTAAGCGACTGCCTTCGGCTCAGGTCATGATCCTGGAGTCCCTGGATCGAGTCCCGCGTCGGGCTCCCTGCTCGGCGGGGAGCCTGCTTCTCCCTCTGACCCTCCCCCCCTCTCATGTGCTCTCTCTCTCTCATTCTCTCTGTCTCAAATAAATAAATAAAAATCTTAAAAAAAAAAAAAAAAAAAAAAAAAAGAATATTTGTTAAACTCTAGCACAGTGCGTTAAAAAAAAAAAAATAAAATAAAATAATAAATACACCTTTAAAAAAAGGAATTCACTTCAAGTACATGGAATCATATCTACACATAAATATGTGTGCATATATCCATATATTTATATCACACAAATTTTACTTTTAGTATCTTAAATCCTATGATTGGCTCTTACTTGTTTTTGAATTCTGTCCCCTAGCTGAGTAAAGATTTGACGGACTAAATTATGCGGTTCATTTTTTTTTACAAAATGATTCATCCAAAAAATTCTTAGAATTCAATGCTAAGACAAAGTTACTTTATCTGCTTTTCCTTGTTATTGGATAATGAGTGTTGTATAATCATTCTATACCGGTCTTATACTGACTTTCAGGAAGCTCAGAGCAATTTTTTTGTACTGCTATGCCTATCATATTTTCTTTTTCAAATATCTCTTTCCTCTATTACAAAACTTTGGCTCCATTAATCTGGCTTTAGTGATTCATCTCCCTCCCTCTTTCTCTCCCTCTCCTATCATATCTTTAATCATAAGGTATCTCAAATCCTTTACCAAATATAAAAATCAGTGGGAGAAAAGTAACCCATTAGTGCCTGTAACAGTGGGAAGTGCAGTGGATATGAACATTTTGGGTAAGTGGTCTTCTGTAACCTTGTATGCAGGTACCAACCATAGAACTCCTCTTTTACTTTCATTGGGGCAAGAATAAATGTCATCTTGGCATTTTTTGTCTGCTACAGTAGGTATGATGTGTCTGCTTGTACAGTCCTTTGCCTAGGCAGGAAAAGGGGCACAAAATAACTCTCCTAATTGTGCATGTTTAAAAAATACTTAGATTATATCTGGGCCTGATTATTCCAGATATGTTACTTTTTTTTCTACTTTTAGACCTTAGGTTTAGGGGATAAGGTTGAGAGAGGCTAAGAGGAATAAATCTTCAGAAAATATAATATCCTATTGAATTGAAGAGCTGCACATAATCAGGGACAATGAGAAAAATGGCATTACTCAGAAAGAGAACTTTCCATAATACCCTGTAAAGCATCAGATGCTCTTTAAAATTGACTTACTGATGTCAGGGAGGGAGCATAATGAACACAGCACAGACATGATCAAGAAATGTGGCCTATGTAAGAAAACCTAATTGCTACTTGCCAAACCCATCAAACAAGATATGTTGTCCCAGTAGGCAGGCTTATGGAAAGAGCATTGCAAAAAGCCACTCCTGAATGAGACTCTCAGCATCCAACATAAAATGTACAGAGTGTCCATATGTTCAGCCAAATCTCCTATACCTTCATCATTTTCTATGTCTGGACATTGAGATTTGGTGTTTAGATAATTGACATTTAAGATTGTCAATAAACAAAAGTGTGTGAGGTTAGCTAGACTTGGCAAAATATCCTGGTTTGTGCCATACTCTTTCAACTCAAAAGGATATTTATTGAGCACCTAGTGTTGAAAGTATTGTGTTAGCCACCTCAAGGAATAAAATGTTTAATGAGAGGAATAGGTCCAGTGCAAACATAACTATAGCTGATGTCAGAATATGATAAGGACCTTAAAAGGAATACACACTGTTAGGAGATTTCAGAGGAAAATAAGATCAGAACTGATTGGGGGAATCAGGGAGGTTTTTATGAAGGAAGAATAGGCACAGCTTTAAGAAGGCAGAAAATAGGGTTTGGTGGGGTGGGGTGGGGCTGGTAGTAGTGGATTTCTTAATAAAAGAGTAACAAATTAAGTAGGTCCCAAGTCTCTCCCCAAAAAGAATGTTTTGAAATTTTGATTTTGTAGGTTGCATGCTTTTTTCCTCCCTTATTTTCTCAAGAACACACTTTGTTTAAATGCATCATTTTTAATGCAGTGTTTCAAAAATGGTATATGCATGTCAATATTTTATATTTTAATAGTCTCATGTTTGCTTTGATATACAGTTGAAAAACATTACAATTCATATATCAACCCCATGATTTTATAGGTATTATGGTTTAGGAGATGTAAAAAGTAAACAAGGGAATTGATTTAAAGGAAATATTGAATAAATAATAATAAGGTCTAGGGAATTCCTTTTCCTAACCACAAGCATAAGCTTGAGTATCTGAAAATATTGGAGAAACCTATTAAGTCTATGACAATGAAAATTAATGCAGAATTAAACTCTAAATTAAAGACACCATTTCTGCCTATTAAAATGATCATAAGATTCTGTTTTAAAGAGATACATGGTATGGAAAATACAGTGATGAAGAAAAATACAGTTTTTAGTCACATTGTCCCTAAGCTCCCCTAGTGCCAGACTTATTATTTGGTAGGAACAATGCTACCCAATAATGAACTATTTTCTATTCAAGGCAGCAAGTCAAACATTTGTTTCTCATTAATAATTCAATGTGACAAATTTATTACCTTGAAGGTGCTGCAAGTCAATTAGACAATGGGAAATTGTGTCTTCCTTTCAGCCCATTTAATTGGCTTCCAAGTTTGACATTCATCAAAACCTTGACTTTTAATGTAAACTTTATTATATGAGCTGGGGTTTGGGTTTGACACTGGGCACACTTGACTAACCCTCAGTGGTTGGGGGTTCTGGAGTTTTCAGAGAAACCTGGTCAATCATTGCTGACATTTTGCTGTAGAGTATCAGGGCTTGGTTTTACAGTGTCACTGTTGCTGATGCTGGGCATGGCGAAACAGTTTTAAAGACCTTTTGGAACTGTATACATTTTTTGGCATTTGCATATTTATCTTTGATGAAATCTCATGATTTTCAAAATGATGGGGCTGGACTAGTTTTCCAAACTTGTTTCCTAAAGTGTGGTATATGTGCTGCTATTAGTATATTAAATTCTTTTAGGTAGTACACAGATAAACATTTTTATTTCAATGTATAAATAGTGAAATAAAAACATTTGTCTGTGTACTACCTAAAAGATTTCATATAGCTAGCACAAAGACCCATGATTTTATATATATTATAGCATAGAATGAGACTAAAGTAGATATTTAAATAAAGGTTAATTTAAAGTCTAGAATTGTGGGGTGCCTGGGTGGGTCAGTTGGTTAAGCAACTGCCTTTGGCTCAGGTCATGATCTTAGGGTCCTGGGATCGAGCCCCAAATTGGGCTCCCTGCTCAGTAGGGAGTCTTCTCTCTCTCCCTCTGCCACTCCCACTGCTTGTGCTCTCCTGCTCTCTCATTCTGTCAAATAAATAAATAAAATCTTAAAAAAAAGTCTAGAATTGTGATGCCTCCAGCTTTGCTCTTCTTTTTCAAGATTGCTTTGGCTATTAGGGGTCTTTTATGGTTCCATACAAATTTTAGGATTGCTTGTTCTAGCTCTGTGGAAAATGCTGGTGGTATTTTGATAAAGATGACATTAAATGTGTAGATTGCTTTGGGTAGTATAGACATTTTAACATTTGTTCTTCCAATCCATGAGCATGGAATGTTTTTCCATTTCTTTGTGTCTTCTTTAATTTCATTCATAAGTGTTCTATAGTTTTCAGAGTACAGATCTTTTACTTCTTTGGTTAGGTTTATTCCTAGGTATCTTATGGTTTTTGGTGCAATTGTAAATAGGATTGATTCCTTGATTTCTTTTTCTGCTTCTTCATTATTGGTGTATAGAAATGCAACAGGGGCGCCTGGGTGGCTCAGTTGGTTAAGCGTCTGCCTTCGGCTCGGGTCATGATCCCAGGGACCTGGGATTGAGCCCCACACTGGGCTCCCTGCTCAGTGGGGAGCCTGCTTCTCCTTCTCCCTCTGCCATTCCTCCTGCTTGTATTCTCTGGCTCTATCTCTCTGTCAAATAAATAAATAAAATCTTAAAAAAAAAAACCACAACAGATTTCTGTACATTGATTTCATATCCTTTGACTTTGCTGAATTTGTGAATCATTTCTAGTAATGTTTTGGTGGAGTCTTCTGGGTTTTCTACATAGAGTATGTCGTCTACAAATAGTGAAAGTTTGACTTCCTCCTTGCTGATTTGGATGCCCTTTATTTTTTGTTGTTGTTGTTGTTGTCTAATTGCTGAGGCTAGAGGAAAACTATTGAATAAATAATAGTACTGCTGATGCACAATGAATGGAAAAACATAGTACTGGCAATTCGTGAATATAGAAAGAATTGAGAAGGTGAAATTAGATGCCTAAATTTGGGGAATGGTGCAATCTGTGAGAAAGGTTGGCTTTACACATTAAGTAGAATTGATAGGTGATGTAAAGGGCATCAGAAATTCTCTTCAATCTAAAGGGTTTCCCTCATCAGCCTGCCTGAGGGGATTCCTATGATCAGCATCACACCCTAAGTATCTCACCCTAAGGCTCTTGCCAAGGAAATATGTATTTAGACCAGGTGAAAACATTATGTCACATAAAAATACACAAATATATCATTAAGGGTTAGTTTAATCTGATTATCATATCCATTATTTCTTATTTACTACAAAAGAGAGTAGGATCCTGAGTAACAAGGACATAGGATTAGTATAAGGTATTGCTATTGAAATGGGAAAGGAAAAGACGTGCATGTATTTCTACTTCTCTTTTATTTATATGTTTGTGTAAGATGCCTTAAAAGGAGACCCTTTGCTTTCAGAACCCCATGCTATTGCTTCAGTTATTACATTCAGATTGGTTTTCCTTTAGGAAACTATACTGTACTAATCTGACCTAAGGAAACATATAAATTAGGGAAACATTATTCTCATGATAAAATGATTACTACTTAAAAAAATGATTATTTGGTTTACCAAATGATGCCCAGCTCTTATAAGCATAAAGCTTCCCTAACACATTGTTTGTTGTTAGACCATAAGCACTTAAGAAAAAGACCAAAGGGGACAGCAAAACTTTAGAAAAACAAAGTGTTAAAACCAAATGCTCCTCGTTCGGTTTTGGTAGTTTATACATCTCTAGGAATGCTCCATTTCTTCCAGATTATCTAATTTGCTGCCATATAGTTGCTCATAATATGTTCTTATAATTGTTTGTATTTCTTTGGTGTTGGTTGTGATCTCTCCTCTTTCATTCATGATTTTTATTTATTTGGGTCATTTTTCTTTTTGATAAGTCTGGCCAGGGGTTTATCAATCATATTAATTCTTTCAAAAAACCAGCTCCTAGTTTCGTTGAACTGTTCTACTGTTCTTTTGGTTTCTATTTCATTGATTTCTGCTCTGATCTTTATTATTTCTCTTCTCTTGCTGGGTTTAGCCTTTATTTGCTGTTCTTACTCCAGTTCCTTTAGGTGTAGGGTTAGGTTGTATATTTGAGACCTTTCTTGTTTCTTGAGAAAGGCTTGTATTGCTATATACTTTCCTCTTAGGACTGCCTTTCCTGCATCCCAAAGATTTTGAACAGTTGTGTTTTCATTTTCATTTGTTTCCATGAATTTTTTTTTTAATTCTTCTTTAATTTCCTGGCTGACCCATTCATTCTTTAGTAGGATGCTCTTTAGCCTCCATGTATTTGAGTTCTTTCCGACTTTCCTCTTATGACTGAGTTCTAGTTTCAAAGCATTGTGGTCTGAAAACATGCAGGGGATGATCCCAATCTTTCGGTACTGGTTGAGACCTGATTTGTGACCTAGGATGTGATCTATTCTGGAGAATGTTCCATGGGCACTAGAGAAGAATGTGTATTCTGTTGCTTTGGGATGGAATGTTCTGAATATATCTGTGAAGTCCATTTGGTCCAGTGTGTCATTTAAAGTCTTTACTTCCTTGTTGATCTTTTGCTTAGATGATCCGTCCATTTCAGTGATGGGGGTGTTAAAGTCCCCCACTATTTTGTATTGTTGTCAATGTGTTTCTTTGCTTTTGTTATTAATTGCCTTATATAATTGGCTGCTCCCATGTTAGGGGCATAGATATTAACAATTGTTAGATCTTCTTGTTGGATAGACCCTTTAAGTATGATGTAGTGTCCTTCCTCATCTCTTATTATAGTCTTTGGTTTAAAATCTAATTTGTCTGATATAAGGATTGCCACCCCAGCTTTCTTCTGGTGTCCATTAGCATGATAAATGGTTTCCCCCCCTCACTTTCAATCTGGGGGTGTCTTTGGGTCTAAAATGAGTCTCTTGCAGACAGCATATCGATGGGTCTTGTTTTTTTATCCAATCTGATAGCCTGTGTCTTTTGATTGGGGCATTTAGCCCATTTACATTCAGGGTAACTATTGAAAGATATGAATTTAGTGCCATTGTATTGCCTGTAAGGTGACTGTTACTGTATATTGTCTATGTTCTTTTCTGGTCTATGTTACTTTGAGGTTCTCTCTTTGCTTAGAGGACCCCTTTCAAGATTTCTTGTAGGGCTGGTTTCGTGTTTGCAAATTCCTTTAGTTTTTGTTTGTCCTGGAAGCTTTTTATCTCTCCTTCTATTTTCAATGACAGCCTAGCTGGATATAGTATTCTTGGCTGCATATTTTTCTCATTTAGTGCTCTGAATATATCATGCCAGTCCTTTCTGGCCTGCCAGGTCTCTGTGGATAGGTCTGTTGCCAATTTAATGTTTCTACCATTGTAGACACTCCTAGAGATGTATAAACTACCAAAACTGAACCAGGAAGACATAGAAAACCTGAACAGACCTATAACCACTAAGGAAATTGAAGCAGTCATCAAAAATCTCCCAACAAACAAAAGCCCAGGGCCAGATGGCTTCCCGGGGCAATTCTACCAAATATTTAAAGAAGAATTAATACCTACTCTTCTGAAACTGTTCCAAAAAATAGAAATTGAAGGAAAACTTCCAAACTCGTTTTATGAGTCCACCATTACCTTGATCCCCAAACCAGACAAAGACCCCATCAAAAAGGATAATGACAGACCAATATCCTTGTTGAACATGGATGCAAAAATTCTTACCAAAATACTAGCCAATAGGATCCAACAGTACATTAAAAGGATTATTCACCATGACCAAGTGGGATTTATCCCTGGGCTGCAAGGTTGGTTCAACATCTGCAAATCAATCAATGTGATACAATACATTAATAAAAGAAAGAACAAGAACTATATGATCCTCTCAATAGATGCAGAAAAATATTTGACAAAGTACAGCATCCTTTCTTGATCAAAACTCTTCAGAGTATAGGGATAGAGGGTACATACCTCAGTATCATAAAAGCCATCTATGAAAAACCCACAGCAAGTATCATTCTCAATGGGGAAAAACTGAGAGCTTTCCCCCTAAGGTCAGGAACATGGCAGGGATGTCCACTATCACCACTGCTGTTCAACATAGTATTAGAAGCCCTAGCCACAGCAATCAGACAACAAAAAGAAATCAAAGGCATCTGAATTGGCAAAGAAGAATTCAAACTCTCACTCTTTGCAGATGATATGATACTTTATGTGGAAAACCCAAAAGACTCCACCCCAAAACTGCTAGAACTCATACAGGAATTCAGTAAAGTGGCAGGATATAAAATCAATGCACAGAAGTCAGTGGCATTCCTATACACCAACAACAAGACAGAAGAAAGAGAAATTAAGGAGTTGATCCCATCTACAATTGCACCCAAAACCATAAGATACCTAGGAATAAATCTAACCAAAGTGGCAAAGAATCTGTACTCAGAAAACTATAGAATACTCATG